>NC_134398.1:103114832-103325707 GCF_050003625.1 Haematobia irritans
GAATGTTGTAATATGTTCCTTTACCACGTATGTATTTAAAAATTTCAACGTCAACGTTTTTTTCCCGTTTTTCAAGAATATGATTTTCAAAATATGTTTAAGGATTTGAAAATAGGGTTAGTTCTGTTATTGTCTAACTATATATAAAATATGTAGAAATATCTATTTTCAATTAAATGTTCCAATCTTTGAATATCGCTAGATCAATTTATTGGTAATTTTTCCAAGTGTGTGCTTCTTCTTTCTGTAATTCCGAGTGATGCATGTGTACGTAATGTTAATTTGGAAGAGATTTATTATGGAATGTATGGTGATACTTTTAAGAGTGGAGTGTGGATGTAAAGTGAGTATAACAGTATGTTGTACAGTATGAACGCTGAAAGAGTACTAATTTGGTTGTTCCAAGAGAATGTTGTGTGGTATGTGTGAAGTGAGTGTAACAGAATGTTGCACTGTATGCGTGATGAAAGAGCAATAATTTGATCACTCTTTATTAACCGTCTTTATTGTTCGTTTACTCTGGTTTATGTTATGGGATGGAACTTGTGGGAGATTATATGCGTATTCGATTATCTGCTTATTTTCCAAATTTATTTATATGTATTAGGGTGGAGATTAGTATAATTAAAAAATGAAAAAAAAGCGTAATTACCTTTTTTCATAAATATTTGATAATGATGCAATTTTATTTTATTAAGCTTCAGGTTGTTTTTTTCCGAACGATCGATATACGTTAGTTAAGAAGCTTTTTTTTTTTTTTTTTTTTTGTTTTTAATTATATGTTATTAATTCCACAATAATGTGTTCCAAAGCTTGATATAGGAAAACTCTCTCTCTCTCTCTCTTAACCAGATATATGAATTCACATTCAAAATAAAAATTGTAATGATGAAGATGTTGACATTTTCTTGAACACTGAAAACACTATTGGTTGTCTTGTATGATTCGTGTAGGCTTATTTCATTACTCCTCTCCTATGCAAATAACTCCCTTTGAGCTACAAGTATACATACATAGGAACGGTGGAATGAAACTTGAAATACAACATGACCATATATGGGCATAAAGATCATAAAACCAAGATGTCAGTCAATTATCGGTTTCGGTAAGCCATGCTTATTATAATTTTAATACGGATGTGTGGTGCATGTCGTTGTAAAAGTGTGGTAAAAAATATGTTAAGTGTGTAACAAAAAAGAAATTGTTGAAAATTATTAAAGGAAGCAAAGTTTTGAAAACCCAAGTTTGTGGGCTAAGAGAAAGATAGGTGGGAAATATTCGAAAAAGTTTGTTAATGGCGTCAAACTTATACAAAAATCTTAAAAGTTAATAAACACTGTCAATTGCTGAGAAAAGAAATTATAATAATGAAATTATCAAGTGCAAATCTTAATTTCTAACACGGAAAGAATACTGAGATTTACGTAACTCGTTGGAGAAGTGGGAAAAATAAAGTCCGTCCGTATCCTATATACCGCATACGTTTGTTAGCTATATATGTGCCTTTAAGCATATGTAAAAAAAAAAGGGAAAAAACATAAATAATTTTTGGCAATAAAGTTACGTAACATGCACATGTGATTTATATATTTATATATATATATATATATATATATATATATATATATATATATATATATATATATATATATATATATATATATATATATATATATATATATATATATATATATATATATATATATATATATATATATATATATATATATATATATATATATATATATATATATTATATATATATATATGAAAAAATAAAGAAACAAAAAGGAGAAGAAAAGAATACACTGTCAATTGCTGAGAAAAGAAATTATAATAATGAAATTATCAAGTGCAAATCTTAATTTCTAACACGGAAAGAATACTGAGATTTACGTAACTCGTTGGAGAAGTGGGAAAAATAAAGTCCGTCCGTATCCTATATACCGCATACGTTTGTTAGCTATATATGTGCCTTTAAGCATATGTAAAAAAAAAGGGAAAAAACATAAATAATTTTTGGCAATAAAGTTACGTAACATGCACATGTGATTTATATATATATATATATATATATATATATATATATATATATATATATATATATATATATATATATATATATATATATATATATATATATATATATATATATATATATATATATATATATATGAAAAAATAAAGAAACAAAAAGGAGAAGAAAAGAATACACGTACATATATATCTATCGATACATGAACAACGGGTTCTGATTATCTAGCCTTTGTCATTCCTCCATCTTTAAATTTTCATTATCTTTCTTGTCGCGCCTTTTTCATCTTGGTTTTATGATCTTTATGCCCATATATGGTCATGTTGTATTTCAAGCTTCATTCCACCGTTCCTATGTATGTATACTTGTAGCTCAAAGGGAGTTATTTGCATAGGAGAGGAGTAATGAAATAAGCCTACACGAATCATACAAGACAACCAATAGTATTTTCAGTGTTCAAGAAAATGTCAACATCTTCATCATTACAATTTTTATTTTGAATGTGAATTCATATATCTGGTTAAGAGAGAGAGAGAGAGTTTTCCTATATCAAGCTTTGGAACACATTATTGTGGAATTAATAACATATAATTAAAAACAAAAAAAAAAAAAAAAAACAAAAAAAAAGCTTCTTAACTAACGTATATCGATCGTTCGGAAAAAAACAACCTGAAGCTTAATAAAATAAAATTGCATCATTATCAAATATTTATGAAAAAAGGTAATTACGCTTTTTTTTCATTTTTTAATTATACTAATCTCCACCCTAATACATATAAATAAATTTGGAAAATAAGCAGAGAATCGAATACGCATATAATCTCCCACAAGTTCCATCCCATAACATAAACCAGAGTAAACGAACAATAAAGACGGTTAATAAAGAGTGATCAAATTATTGCTCTTTCATCACGCATACAGTGCAACATTCTGTTACACTCACTTCACACATACCACACAACATTCTCTTGGAACAACCAAATTAGTACTCTTTCAGCGTTCATACTGTACAACATACTGTTATACTCACTTTACATCCACACTCCACTCTTAAAAGTATCACCATACATTCCATAATAAATCTCTTCCAAATTAACATTACATACACATGCATCACTCGGAATTACAGAAAGAAGAAGCACACACTTGGAAAAATTACCAATAAATTGATCTAGCGATATTCAAAGATTGGAACATTTAATTGAAAATAGATATTTCTACATATTTTATATATAGTTAGACAATAACAGAACTAACCCTATTTTCAAATCCTTAAACATATTTTGAAAATCATATTCTTGAAAAACGGGAAAAAAAACGTTGACGTTGAAATTTTTAAATACATACGTGGTAAAGGAACATATTACAACATTCTGTTTCAGCAGGAAATGTTCAAACGATTATTTAATGATATATTTAGGCAAATCTGACGACAGTTTAGTTAACGGTCGGAAAAGTTTTGAAACCCCCTTAATTTGAATATACTTCGATTGTTTTCATTTTGCATCAAGTCAAGTGAATTCAAGCCATTTTGAGTTTTTCCATGTGGGAAGCTTATCTCATTTATATGGGAATACATTGATGTTTCGTTTGATAATTCTTACATTTTTGGCCTGAGATTTCATTCAATTTTTCAGGCAGAAGTTTTACATGTTCTTGACGAATATCAAAAACGTTCCATTTCTGTTCGTATTGAATAAGGAGCGATTTCCCTCTCGAAATAGAGAAACTAAAATCAAATTTTTTAGTTCTCCATATGGTTCAACCGATTTTTAGTTTTAATCAAACGGTTATAGTTACCCTGGCTATTATGCTTGAACATCTTGATTTCAAATCATTTTAGTAAATATCATACGATTTTATAGTTAACTTATGGGGCTATAGGCGAATCATAAAAATTTGATTTAAAATGGGTTATATTATTTGAACCGTTATTTTATTTCTGCTATGTTGCAAAAATTTATTATGTCAATGGTTTTATAGTAATCCTGTAAAAACTATACTCTCGTATATCGCTGAATTTTTTTTACAAAGGTTTATAGTAACCCTGTGAAAACTATACGCTTTCATTTTTCAAAAAAAAAATTGTATCAATGGTTGTATAGTAACCCTGTAAAAACTATACACTCTTAATTTTCTGGGTTTTTACGAAAGGTTTTATAGTAACCCAGTGAAAACTATTCGATTTAATTGTTCTAATGTTTGTACCAATGGTGGTATAGTAACCCAGTAAAAACTATACACTCTTAATTTTCTACAAATTGTACAAAAGGTTGTATAGTAACCCTGTGAAAACTATACGATTTCATTGTTTTAATGTTTGTACTAAAGGGTTATAGTAACCCTGTAAAAAACTATACACTTTTATTTTTTCTGGGATTTATACCAAGGGTTATATAGTAATCCCGTGGAAACTGACGCATTTGCATTGCTTGGTTTTTATGTTGGACGAGTCTTTCGCGCAAACATACCCATTTGGAATTCAATTCGTCTTAGAAGCAGAATATCTGCTTTACAATCTTATCATTTTTATGAAAATCTCTTCATGTGAGGGAACGCAACCCTTTATATCTTGGGACAGTTGCAATTATATTTTGAATATTTATGTTCCTTGGACTTACACTAATATCTCTGTTCAATATCTCACTCTTTGTATTCACTTCACTCTGATTTTATCAAATCTAATGAATTTGATATCGTCGGGTTGATAGTCATCGAGATTTCACGGTAATTCTGTTGATTACTGCCATTCACTATTTTCATCTCAACATTAGTTCACAAACAATCTGATTGAGTTGTAAATCGTTTGTTTTACGTTTCGTTTAGCCTGTCTGTGTATTCAAGGGTATTTTTCGGAAAATGACTGAGCCAATGGGTGAGAATGGGTCTGTTTCGGATGAAACCCCTATAATACAGGACAGATTTTTGTTCGATTGTGATCAATTAATAATATTATGTAGTGCAATCGAGAAGCTCAATGTTCTGGAACAGACAGAATCATTGCTTTAGGTCAGGGTGGAGGATCTGGAGCAAAGATTGCGAAAGGTTCAAACATCATATGAAACTGTGATGTTATCGCCAGCATCAGATGTTCCCAAAACACTTAAAGACAAGGCAAGTGTAAATTACAATGTTTGCTTGGAAACATACTATGTTGCGAAATCTCGGCTGGTCGACTTGATGAAGGTCGGAGCTTCCCCTAATCCTAGGAATGAAGCATCCAGATTGGCTATATCCCCGAATGACTTACCAAGTCCTCGTCAAAGCTTATCCGATCAGTACACTGATTATTCCGGTATATGTATCAAGGTCCCCCCCTGCGACACCGAGGTTTTTGAGGGCGGGTACGAAGAGTGGCCCTCATTCCGTGACATGTTCACGGCGGTCTACGGAAACCACCCAAAGTTGACGAAAGCCCAGAAGTTATACCATCTCAGATATAAGACTAAGGGCCCAGCTGGGGCAATAGTGAAACGCTATCCACTTTGTGATGAGAATTTTGATTTGGCATGGAATGCTTTGAGGTCCAGATACGAGAATAAACGTGTACTCGTGGACAATCAGTTAAAGATACTTTTCAATATTCCAAACGCCACAGTGGAAACTAGTGAAACTATACAAAGAATCCAATCTACAGTGAACGATTGTTTAGCGACTCTGAAGACACTATCAGTTAATGTGGATCATTGGGATCCAATTCTGATATACTTGATTTCCACTAAGCTTCCCGATAAAACTCTCTCCCTATGGGAAGAGTCCATAAAGACGCACAATGAGCTACCGATGTGGTCTCAGTTAGATGTATTCTTGATTAATCGATTTGAGATTGTTGAAAGGTTATCTAGCATAAGATCCACTAAAGGCAAATACAGTGGTGGCATGCAGAAAGCTCAGACTTACTCTTCGCAGGAGAGATTGAACTCTTCTTGTCCACTATGCAACTCCGATCATTCCATACGCATTTGTCCGAAATTCAGAAGATTCTCGGAACAAGAGAGAATTGATTTCGCCTTTAAAAACAAGTTATGTAACAATTGTCTCTCTCCAAATCATTCTAAACAGAAATGCACAAGTAAAAATACATGTATTTATTATCTGTCACAAAATGCATCACTCTTTGCTACATTTGAATAGGTCTGACGGCAAGAACCAAAGTAGTGACTCGGTGGGGAATAGGTCGTCTCATCCGGGGAATAAACCCGAAAGGCAAGCTTTGGACAATATTGCATCCTCTTCGAACCAAAATTCCCAGGTACATTCCAATTTTGCCTCTAACGACGAAGTAATTTTACTTAGAACTGCGTTGGTTCAAATTGACATTAGGGGAGAATTATTTACTGCACGTGCACTCATCGACCCTGGCTCACAGCGAACCTTTGTTACGGAGAAGCTTATGAAACTTTTACGAATTCCCTCGAAAATTGCACAGTTTGAGATCTATGGTATTGGGGGTAAAAATCAGACAGCCAACAAAGAATGTGAAATTTGTTTATACTCTTATCGATATGATTTAAGATTCTCTGTGAACGCTATTGTTTTACCCAAGGTAACTCAACATTTACCAGCTATGTCTTTCACGATTCCCAACTCCCACCGACTGGAAGACATCGACTTAGCTGATCCGAATTTTAATAAATCGGCTCAAATTGATCTCGTTTTGGGGAACGACTCAGAACGGTTTATAAATATGGAAGGTGTAAGGAAAAACGTTTGTGGGAATACCTCCGCCTACAATACGGTTTTCGGTTGGGTTCTTAGTGGGCCTATGAAATCGGAGCAAATTCATTCGTTCACGACTTTTTATTCAACCGTCGAACTGAACGGACGTGTTTTCTAATAGCGGAGGATTTCATCGTAATAAGTACTTATTACGAATTTCACGTGTGTTGGAAATAATAAACCACCATGCAGCGAAATTCAAAGTCATCCACTGGGTTGCTAACTTCAGGGCCCAGTGGACGGGTAACGACTGAAGTTATAAATTTGGGCAGCGACCAAGAGTCAGGCCCAATTAGTCGACCTGTAGACGGGTCGACTGGCGGTGACACTTTGGCAAGTCGAACCTTTTCTAAGGTGACGACATCAAAAGGAGGCAATCCCTCTCGAAAGAGATTCAAGGAACGAAGAAATGCTTTGTTTATCCTAAAGAAATTAGGATCAGTCGACCCAAGCACGTTGTCGGCTAAGCAAAGCGATTCCTTAAAATGGGCTCAAGGAATTCTTGAAGCTGGAAAAAGGGAACGATCACCGGATGACTACCATCCTCTAAACGGGATCAAAGATCGTTTGCCTCAGTTGCAAAAGACAGCCTTGTGATGGCTATTATTAATAAAGGAGCATTGGACGGTATGATTCCAAGGCAAAAATGGGGGGAAATTGAGAACGCGATGTCTGGTGTCTACTCAGAGGTGCGAAAAAAGTTTCCCGGACCAAGTCCTCGACGGCAAGATGGTGGATGGTATCAAGGACGATATAAATTAATAGATTTTGCAGACCAGAGGTCTATGGATTGCTTTAAAGCTGCATTGATGCTAATTGGTGAAGTTTGGGAAGGAGCCGCTTTGGAGTTAGTCGATAAAAAAGACATACCGGCTAAACCTAGAGCACATGCATGGATACCGGCAAACCCTCCTGATCCTGAGTCAATACTAAAGAGACTAAAAGAATGTAACCCAGATCTTCCAACCGCCGATTGGAAGGTTGGTCGTTTGGATGAGGTGGATGGACCAAGACGACATGCGGTGTTTATATTAAACATAGAGTCGCTGCCACATCTAGCCCAGACCCAAGGACGCGTAAGTTATGGCTTTCATGATATCCATATGAAGGTATACAAAAGCGATCAGCCAAAGGATACCGAAACGGAAAAGCCTCCGGTAGAGTCAGCAGTGAAAAAATCTCCTAGCGAAGCCGAAGGAGACATAAAACCTACAGACTATGGCGAAAATCATATGCGGGAAGTTTCTACAGGCTCAAGCCTCACCAAAGCTGAACCGCGGATTGTTGCGAGAGTCACCGAGATCTGTGAAGAGGAAGCCCTTGATGACTCAATTGAAGCGGCTGATGTGACGGTGGTTGAAAATTTGGATGGTTCTACGGTTCCTCCAGATAAATCTTCACCATTGTAAGGCCGCTTGTGCTGCCTTAAAAGTTCTCCTGATGAAAGGAGACATAGATATAGTTCTTATTCAAGAACCATACATATATAAGAACAAGATCTGTGAATTAAGCACTCCGGGTTTCAAACTTTTGCATAATACCGGTAACGATATAAATAGAGCATGTATAATTGCTAAAAACGAACTAAACTTGTTTCTGCTTCCTTCATTGAGCAATGCAGACACTGTCGTAGCCAGTCTAGAGATATCCACATGCAAATATTGGGTATCTTCGGTCTACATGGGACATGATAGGGATATGCCACCCTGTGCCGTTAAGACCTTAGTTGAGGAGTCACTAAAAACAAAGACAAAACTCATTATGGGATGCGATGCAAATGCACATCATAGTATTTGGGGAAGTAGTGATACTAATGCAAGGGGAGAGTCGCTAATAGAGTTTATTTTGCGTACTAACCTGGTAGTTTGCAATAAGGGAGATGCACCAACCTTCGTCACCAGGAACAGACAAGAGGTTTTGGACGTAACGTTGACCTCTCCGGAACTGAATGATAAGATATCTGAGTGGCAAGTTTTGAGGGAACATAGCTTCTCAGATCATCGCTACATCAGTTTCAGATTGGCTGTTCGTACTTCAAAGACCATATTTCCGCCAAATGTTAGGAAAGCTGATTGGAATAGGTATAGGGAATCGTTCAATTTGATGATACCGGAAGTGCCGGAGACAAATATGGGCACTGTGCAAGATATCGAACACGCAGTGGAGCGGATTACTAAGGCCTTCAACATTTCACTGAAAGCTGCATGCCCTAGAGGAAAGCCAAGGGGAAAAAATCGGCCGCCATGGTGGACTACGGAGTTAAGTAATATGAGGAAATCCTGCAGGAAGCTCTCTAACAAAGCAAAGTCCACAAGAGCTCCGGAGGATTGGGACACTTACAAGATGAATCTGAGAGAATATAAACGAGAACTGAGAAGGTCTCAACAAAACTCTTGGGATGATTACTGTAGCAGTATTGAGAATACGTCAGAGGCTTCCAGACTACGGAAGGTACTAGCATCCACTAACACCGCTCCAGGTTTCATTAAAACATCGGAGGGAAATTGGACAACGTCCAGTGAGGAGACGTTGGAGGTACTTTTGGACACACACTTCCCTGGAAATCAGACGGTTGAACCATGTTCCGGCGGTGTAACAGAGGCTCAGCGATCATTTCCTATCGAGGAAATTGTGTCGGAATCTAGAATAAAATGGGCTTTAAATAGCTTTGGACCATTCAAATCCCCCGGACCTGATGGAATTACTCCGGCGGAGTTACAGGCAGTGGCTGGAAGAATTATCCCCTGGTTGACGGTGATATATAAACGATGTGTAAACTTAGCATATATTCCAGAAAAGTGGAGGGAAACAAAAGTCGTCTTCATACCTAAAGCAGGAAAAGCCTCTCACTCGAGTGCGAAGGATTTCCGACCAATCAGCTTATCCTCATTCCTACTTAAGACCCTGGAGAGGATGATAGACATGTATCTTAGAACTACCGTGGATTCAGGTTTGCTCTCGAAACGACAGCATGCATACTCGAAGGGCAGGTCTACTGAGACCGCATTGCATGAACTGGTCAGCTTTATTGAAAGCTCACTATCTGTCAAAGAATACACAATCGTGGCGTTTCTAGACATCGAAGGGGCGTTCAATAATGTCCATCCAAGCTCGATATTAAATGGACTGACAACTCTGAATGTTGATCTAGGTATACTTAGGCTGTTAGACGAACTTCTAATAAAGAGACGTATTTCAGCCACACTAGGGCAAGCAAACACACAAAGGTATGTGAACGGAGGCACTCCCCAAGGAGGAGTTCTATCACCTCTTCTTTGGAATGTTGCTATAAATAACCTTCTGGTTTCCCTAGAAAAAGAAAGGATAAAAGTGGTGGCATACGCAGATGATGTGGCGCTAGCAGTCAGGGGAAAATTCCCATCCACAATCAGAGATATTATACAGAGAGCTCTCCGGATGACTGAGAAATGGGCGAAAGATAATGGTCTTGGTGTAAATCCAGCAAAGACAGAAATAGTCATGTACTGCAAAGATCGCAAAACTCCCACGGTTAGGCCCATTTCCTTAGGGGGTACTGAAATTCCCTTTGGTGAGTGTGCAGAATACCTTGGCGTTATTTTGGACAGGAAGCTGAATTTTAGGCTTAATATTGAAGAGAGGGCGAGAAAAGCCACGGTAGCTTTGTACTCGTGCAAAAAGGCAATAGGGAAAAAGTGGGAACTAAGACCAAAAATTGAGCATTGGCTATACACGGCAGTGGTTAGACCTATAATGCTATATGGTGTTGTAGTCTGGTGGCCGGCACTTCAGAAACCGACTTGTTTAGATAAAGTTCAGCGTATGGCGAGCTTATGTATCTCAGGAGCATTTGGTAAGGCAGGAACAGACTCCCTTAATGTCATGCTACATCTATTGCCTTTAGACATTTTGGCCAAACATTCAGCTGCAACAACGGCTGTGCGGTTGCGCGAGCTATCGCTGTGGTCGGAAAAAATGTACGGTCATAGTTCGGTCCTCAAAGTAATGCCAGATGTGCCTAACGTAGTGGATTACACCTTGGCAAAACCACTTTTCGACAAAAAGTTTGAAACTCTAATTCCCAACAGTGAGGCGTGGTGTACACAGACCCCGGGGAATAAAAGATATATAGATTTCTATACTGATAGCTCCAAATTGAATGGACAAGTGGGGTTCGGAGTATATTCTAAAGATCTGGAAATTCGAATAGCGAAAAGATTACCTAATCACTGTAGTGTTTTTCAGGCTGAAATATTGGCAATAAGAGAGGTGGTGAATTGGCTGAGAAGTAATGTTCCAACAAATATTGGCATTAATATATACTCAGACAGTCAACCTGCAATAAAATCCTTGGACTCTGTGTTCCTTAACTCAAAAACGGCCATAGACTGCCGCAAATCTCTCAACGAGATGGCTGAGCAGTACAATATTCACCTAATATGGGTGCCTGGTCATAGGAACATACCGGGGAACTGTGAAGCAGATGTGTTAGCAAGGCTAGGAACTACCTTACATATTCCAGGGGAACTAGAATCTGTTGGTATGCCTCTGGCCACCTGCAAGCTCTTACTGCGTGAGAAGGCTGTTATGATGGCCAATATTCGATGGGAAAATTGTAAGGGTTGTAACGACACCAAGCAAATATGGCCCCATTTAAACTTAAACCGCACACTAGATATGCTAGTGTTCTCAAGGCGTCAGATAGCACTCCTAATATCTGCTATAACGGGTCGCTGCCTGATAGGCGAATTTGCAAAAACTATAGGTGCGAAGTATAATGACTATTGTATAAGCTGTCATGACGTGGAGGAAAAGGAATCAATTAAACACCTCTTGTGTGAGTGTCCTGCTTTTTGTGTAAGGCGTAAGCGAATTTTAGGAGCATATAGCTTTAGATTACTGGCTGACCTGGAAAACGTTAACTTAAGCAGTTTGTTAATGTTTTTGGAGCAATCTGGTTGGTTCCACAAAAGTAAATAATAGAGAAGGTTCAGTGGTTTAAGACTAGAAGTGCCCATATGTAATAGGTACTTTTAGTTAAATGTGGTATCACAATGGACTGAATAGTCTAAGTGAGCCTGAAATTTTATCGGGCTTCCACTTTAACCTAACCTAACCTTCACGACTAATGTTGCTCCGAACGACGCTCCCTCTCTTGAAAAAGTTTTACGAAAGTTTTGGGAAATCGAAGAAATACCTTGCTCACGCCCTCTTTCGGAAGATGAGAGGTATTGTGAGGAGCTTTATGCGAGTACGACTACACGTCACGAAGATGGAAGGTACATCGTAAGACTACCTTTCAATAAAGATTTTCCAGAATCGGTATATCTGGGATCTTCCCGATTTTTTGCTCTAGGTCAGCTTAAAAGAATAGAGCAAACTTTAATGAAGAATCCGGACCTCCAAACTCAATACAATGCTGTTCTAGAAGAGTATCTCTCCTTAGGGCATATGGAAGAAACATCGAATGTAGAAATTTCTTCAAATGGGAAATGTAATTCATTCTATCTTCCACACCACGCTGTTGTGCGACCCGAACACAAGTCCACGAAAGTGAGGATTGTGTTTAATGCCTCCCGAAAATTCAAATCCGGATTTTCTTTAAATGATGTTTTATTAACCGGACCCACTCTTCAGACCGAATTAATTTCAACGGTTCTGAATTGGAGAAAATACAAATATGTTTTTTGTGGCGATATACAAAAAATGTACAGGCAAATACTTCTACATCCCGATGACCGCTGCTTTCAAAGAATTGTATATCAACGAGACGCCAATAGCCCGGTTAAAGACTACCAGCTTAAAACCGTGACTTTCGGTTTAAACTGCGCTCCATATCTGGCCATCCGGTCATTATTACAACTTGCTTCTGACTGTGAGCGGCAGTTCCCAAAGGTAGCATCAGTATTACGAAAGGAGACCTATGTCGATGATATTCTTGCAGGTGGTTATTCGATCGCTGAAACGAAGCAAATCCAATCTCAGCTCATGATCACTCTATCTTCTGCAGGATTCCCCTTAAAGAAGATAACAGCTAACGATTCTCAACTTCTAGAACACTTATCACCGGAGGACTTATATGATACAGATTTTTTGCGCCTCGATGAGGCAAGTTCAACCAAAACACTTGGTATCAAGTGGAATGCGTTGACAGATTCCTTTACATACGTTATGAATCCAGTTCAAAGTCCATCAAGCCTGACCAAGAGACACATTTTATCAATGGTGGCACAGCTCTTTGACCCAGCTGGGTGGATAACACCTATTGTAATAAGGGCCAAAATATTAATGCAGCAACTGTGGCTAAAAGGTTGTGGTTGGGATTATATAATCAGTGAGGATTCTCGTCGGTCATGGGAACAATTTTATTTCGACTTCTCGCATATAAGTTCTATTCGGATTCCTCGTTGGATCCAATACATGCCTTCCGATAAAATCCAAATTCATGGATTCTCAGACGCGTCTAAGGCAGCTTATTGTGCCTGCGTCTATATAAGAGTGCAAGCTTCTGGTTATGTTGCGTATTCGAATCTTCTAGTCGCAAAAAGCAAGGTTGCGCCACTGCAAACAGTATGTTTGCCACGGTTGGAGCTTAATGGAGCAGAATTGCTTGCGAAGCTGGTAAACTATATAGTCAATCTATTTGATTTCAAGAACTCTGATATGATTCTATGGACAGACTCGTCCATTGTTCTCGGATGGCTTTCAAAACCTCCGTGGTCTTGGGAAACATATGTTGCAAATCGCACGTCCAAGATTCACACCCTTGTTCCACGAGCACAGTGGCGACACGTGTCCACACACGACAATCCTTCCGATTTGGGTACAAGGGGTGGAATGGTCCATCATGGTTAACAAATCCACCAGCAACCTGGCCAAAGAGCAATCCCATTCCCACTCCCGAAACTGGAAGAAGGGTGCAGGCCTTTAACGTTAGTTCAGAAACTTCGGACATTCTAGACAGATTCTCGTCATATACAAAAGCTTTAAGAGTTGTATCTTATATTTTCCGATTTTACAACCGTCTGCGTCATAATGTCGATGTTGTCACCCACTCCTCTATTGATCTGACTCATAGCGAAATAGTATTCTCAAAGAAGAGATTGATTAGTATAATCCAAAAGCAATACTTCAAAAGGGAATATGATGCTATTTTACGAAAGAGTCCATTACCGAAAGACAGCCCATTGAACCCAATCAATCCTTTTATAGATCAAGATGACATCCTTCGTGTAAACGGCCGTCTAGCGCATTCGGCATTACCATATAATGAAAGCCACCCCATAATTCTTCCCGGAAATTCTAGGCTCTGTACTCTGTTTCTTTCGCACCTACATAATTTTTTAGTACATGCCGATTGCATCCTTATGTGTCGGATGGTGCAAACAGAATTCTATATTTCAAGATTGAAACCAAGAGTGAAATCCATTATCCGTAGGTGCAAAGTTTGCACTATTTTTAAACAAAAATCATGTTCACAAATCATGGCACCTTTACCTCTAGATAGGTGTACCATTACGCCCCCGTTTCATGTAACCGGACTCGATTTCGCGGGTCCGTTTGAGCTCAGAACATCCCACTTACGAAAGGCCCCCATTGTAAAAGGTTACGTATCAGTATTTGTATGTTTCTCGACAAAGGCCATCCATTTAGAACCTTGCTCAGACTTATCGTCGCCGGCCTTTGAGGCCACATTCGCTCGCTTCGTTGGGAGGCGAGGACTACCCAGAAGGGTAGTATCGGATAATGGGCGTAATTTTGTTGGTGCCAGCAGGGTACTTTTGAGAGAATTTTCCAAATTTATAAAATCTGCCACGAAGGATATATCGGACAAGTATGGTGCTCATGGGTTTGAGTGGAATTTCATTCCACCTCATGCCCCACATATGGGCGGGCTCTGGGAAGCAGCCGTTAAAAGTTTTAAGCACCATTTCAAAAGAGTGGCTGGGTCCCATAAATTTACTTACGAACAACTGGCGACAGTTTTGGCTCGAATAGAGGGAGTTCTTAACTCTCGTCCGATTAGCGCAATATCCGAGGATCCATCGGATCTAACAGCCCTCACACCAGGTCATTTTTTAAAAGGAGCTCCCATGTTGTCTTTGCCGGAACCACTCACCCAAAATATATCTGTAGTTAATCGATGGACTAAGCTAAAAGCTTTGCATCATCAGTTTGCAATACAATGGAAAGATGATTATCTCAAGTCCCTACAAAAGCGATATAAATGGAAGCAACCAAATCGAAATGTCCAAATTGGAGATTTGGTAGTCTTAATCGACGATTTAATGCCTCCAAATGAATGGCGATTAGGACGCATCGAGCAAACTCATTGTGGGCCAGATGGTAATATACGAATAGTTGATGTTCGAACTGCGACCGGGCTCGTTAGTCGTCCCATTGTAAAGTTGTGTCATTTACCCTTTCTAGACGCCGAAAATTCTTAACAACCTAGCTACTAACATTTACATAATCACCACGCTCTTCACGGTCGTGAAGAATGTATTTACACTAACAAATCTCTGAATTTATACTCTTACAGCGCCATCCGTAGGTCTAATTTGTATCGGTGCATGGTATGCAAAGGCTTCCACAGCATTCGTGTGTGCCCCAGATTCGCAAAAATGACGCCGCTGGAAAGAAGTCGCACTGTAAGGCTACACAAATACTGCATCAATTGTTTAGCGAAAAGTCATACTGTAGCAAAATGCACATCTAAGAACAAATGTCGGAAATGCCAAAACTACCACCACACGATGTTGCATCCACATCGAACCATCAAACTGAACGAAGAGGTACACAGCAGCAACGAGGTGGTGACTCACATTCAAAACGAAGTTATAAACGCAAACAACAAAAAAAGAACAATATCTCACGTCCTAGTACAACCAACAGCAACAACCGCGGCCAACAGCCAACAATCGATACTCACGTCCTATCGGATGCAATCCGTTCACTTGCGTCTGTACTTTGCGCAAGCCACAGACCAGCCACATCCTAGGCCGGGCGCCATGTATAAACCTATGGGTTTATACTTAATATATTTGAACTCAATTTGTAACGGTTTCTTTGAATTAAGTTAACTTGAATTCTACAGTTTGAAAATTATTATTATTATCGTTAAGTTTGACAACGAATGTCATCAAAATGAATTTTTATGTACTAAAAGATAAAATATAAATCATTAGTTTTCTTGGTAGGTAGTGACCTACATTTTATCAATCTTGAATCAACCTTACACAAAACTGCATTTTATACTGGTGAGGAACATCAACCCTAATAAATCTGGTACCTTGAACTGATTTCACTTGGTTTTATTTTATCTCTTCTCTATCTCCTCCACTCGGGTAAACATACTTGTGTGGATTGAACTCCCTGAGAGATTCTATACCACAAGTAACTCTTCTCATCTCCTCTTGCCCAGGAACTCCTTGCTCTGGTGAGATTAGCCGACCTCTGTAACCGAATATACAGTCCACAACAACAACAGGCAATCGGTCATATCGCTCCACTCGCTCAACTCCAACACCAGTGCGTTAGAGTGCCCCTTTTACCTGCAGGAGCCCCCTTGCCTACAGCAAACCCCCAAAAAATATTCACAATATATATATATATATATATATATATATATATATATATATATATATATATATATATATATATATATATATATATATATATATATATATATATATATATATATATATATATATATATATATATATATATATATATATATATATATATATATATACATGTTGGTTGAAGTGCTAATGCTTGTTTTGGAACATCAATTGCTGTGCCTCCTTTTGTTTAAATTATGTTTTGTGTTTTATCCCGATGCCCAGTACAAATGAAACGATTGTAAAATATAATTCACCAAATAAAGCTTTTATTTTGTTAACATTTGTGTTTAAATTTCATGTTATATATGTGCATTATTTATATTCTTCCATATACTAGGGAGCGGCTAGATATTGTTGCCAATTTATTATGGAAATACAACTCCATGTTATACTTTGTTTTATCAATCATCAGATTACATTTTTAAATAATAATCGGATCCACTTTTGTGTTATAAATTCACAAAAATCAGTTTAATAAATAAATTATTTCTTAATTCACATTGCAAATGGCGCCATGTTATGAAAATACTGACTACGCGAGTTACGTCAGTTTTTCAACTCGAAAAAAACAAAGTACCACAAATGGAAACAATTTCGCTAGTTTTTCGCATGTTTTGGTTTTGTATGGAGTTTCAACGCGAAAACCGAACAGAGTACCGGCCTTTACTGGGAATCCCAGCAGGCCCCGGGCGATATGAACATTTTATCTTTTCCACATAAAGGTAGGTACTATGTTCGGTTTCCGATGCGAAATCCCATACAAAACCAAAAATGCGAAAAACTACCGAAATATTTTTTCATTTGTGGTACTTTGTTTTTTTTTTCGAGTTGAAAAACTGACATAAAGTGCATAGTCCCTAATTAGGTCGGCTTTAAATCCTTCCATATGTTGAGATTAGTTAGTTTCAAAACATGGCGCCATTTGTAATGTGAATTAAGAAATAATTGATTTATTCAAATGATTTGTGTTAAATTAGAATACAAAAGTGGTTCGCGTTGTTATTTAAAAATGCAATTAAATTGACGAAATAAAAATAACGGAGTGCTATATGTATATAACATATATAACAGCATCTGGTTCTGTAGCCGTTTCTGCCACAGTAGCATCTGCCCTCACATCCCTGACACCCACAATTGCAGCCACTACATCAGCTACAGTGAACAACTCCAACATAGCACCCTCAACACCTGCCACGACCACAGTGGCTGTGACCGCAAATA
Organism: Haematobia irritans; assembly: GCF_050003625.1. Taxonomy (NCBI): domain Eukaryota; kingdom Metazoa; phylum Arthropoda; class Insecta; order Diptera; family Muscidae; genus Haematobia; species Haematobia irritans. Next base: position 103,132,413 of record NC_134398.1, read on the forward strand.
TTGTATTGCAACAACCAAATACAACGGCCGCCCAAGTAGTGAGTGGTCCCATTGGGGTGGCAGCAAATACTACTCCAACATTAGCCACTATTACTAATTCAATAGCCAATATTACTAATAGCAATATCGACTGTTGCTGCCGTTAGTAATACAAATGCAATACTAATGCAATGGTGGTTTCACAATCATCCACAATAGTATCACCAGCAGCTGGATCGAATGTTGTTGTTCCCACCACTACAATGGCTTTAGCAGGAGCTACCGTGGGACTTAAGTCTGGTCCAGATATTACAATGACATTGAACCGTATAAATACGGCAGAGAATGAAGTTGATGTGGAGGAATCTTTACCAGGTGATGTTGTTAAATTGGATTTTGCTGGCGAAGAAGTGGCCGGGTGAAATTTTACCCCTAAGGAATGTCTTCTAGGAGTTTCCAATCGGCGACCGGTGCCCGTTGGAAACTCCGCCTATTACAACAGTACCATCATCGCTTCAGCCATCAGCAACAATAGCATTCCATCAGCGTCATATTGTAGAGATACAACCAGGCCACCATTTATCATCATCCCCTGCTAATTTAGAATTGACTAATGTTATGCAACATAATGTTTGCACAGAACACGAAGAAGTAGAAGAAGCTAATTGTCATAATACTGCAGATGTAATCGATGAAGATTTCTTTTTTAAAATATGCTTAAAAACGATTTCGTCTTATCTCTGTAAACCCAGTGCTTCTACATTCAACACCCATTTTTTACAAAGAAATGAATTGTATTTTTTTATTATTTTACCGCTCCTCGTAATTGATCCCTTTTCTATTTGTTAAGCGAGCTCGTTTTTTGTGTGTAAAGGCCGGTACTATGTTCATTCTTGCGAAAAATTGTTATGGAAACCATTATTTCGCACATAGAAAGCGGCGTTTTTTTAGGTAGCTTGGAGCGCTATTTTACAGGGAGCGATATTGGATTAAGTTGGTGGTGTTGCTTGTTTTTACAAAATAACATTTTATTTTTCCTTGGGCAATTGATCTGCTATTCCTTTGATCCTTTGTATAGTTTCGGAACAAAAATATGGTCCGTGTTTGATTTATAAACCCGCACAAATAGTTTTTAATAAATAAATTATTTCTTAATTCACATTGCAAATGGCGCCGTGCTATAAACGTCAGTTTTTCAACACGAAAAAACAAAGTATCACAAATGGAAAAAATTTCGCAAATTTTTCGCATTTTTTGGTTTTGTATGGAGTTTCAACGCGAAAACCGAACAGAGTACCGGCCTTAAGAGGCGTAAATGAATGAGAACTGAACAAAAGAAATGTTAATGCAATTTTAATTTTTAATGGAAACAACATGAAAGCTAAATATGAGAAATGATAATTAAAAATTTTTAAATATAACAATATTAATGAAAGAAAGCTGATAATCCAGAAAAGAAAACATTGTGTTCTAGGGTCTTTAATTAGTGTATAAATGTACAAATTAATAAAAAATCATAATAAAATTATAATCGAACTTGTTTTATTTTTATATACCGGGGTATAAGTAATTTGGTGGTCTTATACGTTTTATACTTTTTAATATAAAATTAGTAAATTTTTCTGAACAAAGTTATATCCAAAATAAATGTTTATAGCAAATAATTAAATAATTTTTATTTAAATAGCAAATTAATTTTCTTGTATTCATCATTTGTCCAAAATGATTGCGATAGGCTGGAATGAAACGATTTAATTTCGTTGTGGCTTTTAAATTTCAGTTAGCGGCATTCTTGCATTTTATCAATTCAAAACACTGGTTGAATTTCATAACGTGACTGAAATAGTTATTGGAACTTATAAATTGGGAGAGTATAACATCCTTCAGTAAACCAGCCAATTGCTTCTCAATGTATTAATTTCAGTCAACGAAGAGTCTGGTATAGAACACTAATATCCCTTTGTGACGAAATATAAGTCGGGAACAGTGACTTTGGTTTAGGGACTACCCTTGAACTTGAGTTATGGGCTTAAGTTGGTTGTTCCCCCCGATGTAACAACATTGGCAAATGAAATGGCGTTATTATCCTTTGTGGGAACCGTGGTGGTGACCACTGGATTTGAAATTGCTAGTGAGGCGGCAACAGCATGGTATTGCAATGCGATTGTGTAGATATTGTGGACACCAACGAATTAAGTTTGTTGATGAATGAGTCCATTGCTGTGCATGATGTAAAAGTTAGCATAACTCCGGAATTATATGTTTTTTTGATGTGCGTTACAAATTGACGGTATCCATTTGGAAAAGCTGAAGAAGACAATGTACCACATGTTGTAAAAGCTGTTGCAGAATGTGGTAAGACACCAGGAGTAGAGCGGCTGGAGCTTTATTCTTAACAATTATTAGTGTCCAGTGCTGTATGAGATTTTTTTGCAAAACAATCCAAAAACTGGTAGAAAAACACTTTTCAAAACAATTATCATGAATTCGTGTATGTAAACAATCAGCTGCTGCGTATGTATAAGTAAAAATAGTATGACATTTGGCGATGTTGTCAATTAAATTGCGGAGAAATAAACGCGGAATAGCTCCAAAATAGCTGTTTTCTTCGTTCGAAATGTATTGTCAACACTCTCATTTTTCAACGCGAAAGAATGGTTAAGTGAAGTTTTTTTCGTGCCAACAAACATAGTACCCACCTTAACTCAGCACAATATCAAGAGAAATAAAAGGAGTAAAGAATGTCGAATATTCCTGTCTCTTATATCGGTACACATCAGATTTTCTGAAATTCTTATGGCAGTAAGTTGTTACAAAGAACTTTGAAAACAAATTACATATAGATTCATTATCATCCGCTTCAACAGTACCATAGTGAAGGATTCTTGGATACACTTTTGATTGACGTTTAGAATTAACAAATTTGTAAAATGTCTTTGGATTAAGCTTCAGTTCATTTTTAATTTTCGATAAATAATTGTTTATTATTATTTATTGTTTATGATTGTTTATTCCACAAGCTGTATTCTGGACGAGCGATTGAGTAGTTTGCATAGTCAGTAGCAGAGCCAAATTTTTATACTTTTTATAAAGTTTATTCTTCCTATTCTTCAAGTTACGTAATTTATTGTCATTCCAAGGTGGACCAGTGTGAGTACACACAAAAAATTATCACCAAATTTTTTTCAATTAAACACTTAATTGAATTTGGAAACGGATTCAATTAATATGTTAATTGATTCAATTAATTATTTAATCAAATCCGAATAAAAACCAATTAAAAAAATGATTGATATTTGTTACGTTTCCAATTAAAATATTAATTGATTCAATCAATTTGTTAATCAATTCGGAAATAATTTTCAATTACAAACGTGATTGAAATTTTTTCCGTTTCCAATTACACATGTGATTGATCCAATCACCTTTGTGATTGAAACTGAATAATTTTGAGAAATGGAAAGAGCGAAAAGAGAACAAGAGAATAGGTATTTATTCAACAATGTATGATGGAGAGATCAGTCTGTGGAAGTAACTCGTAACGAACGGTTGGGTTTTTGTTTTTCGCGTAAATTGAAAAACATGATTTGCGACATTCTGTCTGCTGCATTCAAAATGTGTGCATAAATATTTTGAACGCAACAACAAATCATAGCAAAGGGTTGAAATAAATAAAGTGTGCAACAACAAACGGCCACGTGGTAAAGGTTTGAAAAAAATATATGAGAGAACGCATTTGAAATTACCTGTGTTTGTGTTTTGTGGTATTGTAAAATTGGAAAACAATCTACGTTTATTAAAGGTAAGAAATTGTGAAATGTTGTAGTGGCGTTATTAGTTATTACTTTTATAGATAACACTTTATATTCTTTAATTCATAAAAAACAAAGAAGCTTTGAATTTAATATACTTATGTACTAGGTTTTGTTTGTCATTAATTTTCCATAATCAAAATTATTATAATAAAAACTTTATAACGATAAATCTATATCGAATCCTACGCTTTTATAATATATAGTAAGAGATCTACATTTGTTGATATATCAAGAAACCCACATTGGCGATCCTGCCAGTCCAAGTTTGTGAAGTCCGTAATCGAGTTGAATCAATTAACACAAGACGAATGAATCGCATCAAATAAAATATACAAAGAACATTGAGGATCCAAGCAATTATGAAGAATCAATTGTCCTGCTGTCTCGTCTTATTCCACATGGACGTGCAAAAGATAATTTTAGATAAACATTGAGGTTACAATCAAACTGCGCAGTAAATTAAGACATTTGGAATAACAAAAAATCCAGAAGGCAACCAAAGATAAATTAGAATTCTTCAAAATAATAGCGAGATAAGTTGCAATCGAATTTTTTTTAACTTAAAAATTTCACCACTCACACAGGCTAACTACTGAACTGTATATTACGCAAACAAATCTCTACATAACATCGTAGTTTTTACAAAAATATTTATAAAATCAATTGTATTGTAAACGCCATTTCATTATTTTTACGATGACTAACCCACTAAACGAAAGCCCCCCTAATCTTAATAATGGATTGGAAGTATCTGCAACATCTATTAAAGTACCTTCCTTTTGGACGGATCACCCTGAAGCTTGGTTCATCCACGTTGAAGCGTTATTTGCTAATAAAAGAATTTCTTGTGACTCTACGAAGTATGAACATCTGATTATTTCTCTGCCACAAGAAATTATAGTAGCTATGATAGATATCATTCGTAACCCGCCGACTGTAGATCGTTACAGCAATCTTAAGAACAAATTAATTGAGCGTTACACTCTTAGTGAACAGAAACGATTAGATAAACTATTTTCTGATACCGTGTTGGGAGATCGCAGACCTTCAGATTTTTTCAGAAGCCTTAAGCTTCTAGCGGGTTCATCCATTGACGTCTCTTTTGTGAAAAGTTTGTGGCTCAAGAAATTGCCGAGGAATCTCAACATTGCCTTGATAGGTTCTAACATTAGCAATATAGAAAGTCTATTAACCTTAGCCGACAGGATATGGGAAGTTTCCGAAGCCAATGAAGTAGATGCAGTTGAATCTAGTTGTCCAAGTCAAAACGACATGTCCAAGGTAGTGGAAAATTTAGTAAAAGCTACAGAAACAATGTGCGATAAAATGAACCAAATGTCTTTAGGAATGGTACAAGTGCAGCAGGAAATTGAATCTATTCGCTTTGGTAACAGATCCGGATTTAGAGAGAAGCAAAGGACTCGCACTTCGAATCGCAAATGGTTATGTCGTTACCATTATCGCTTTGGAGACAAGGCTCGAAAGTGCGAACAACCATGTGCATTTAGTGAACAGGGAAACTAAGAAAATCTGTTATGTCGGCGACGGATAACAGAAATCGGACTAGGAGTCGTCGCCTTTTTGTAAATGATGTTGACAACAGACTAAAATTTTTAATTGACAGTGGTGCGGAGATTTCTGTATTGCCTCTTACAAAATTTAGAGATTATAAAAAAGAATCAGACGTTATCCTTACAGCAGCTAACGGTAGCTGCATTAAGACTTTTGGACAGAAACTTTTAAAGGTTAACTTAGGTCTTAAAAAGGAATTTCCATTTATATTCACAATAGCAAAGATTTCAAAGCCTATAATAGGAGCTGACTTTCTTTCGAAATTTGGTTTACTGGTTGATGTTAAGAATAAGAAACTCATAGACGCAAAAACCAATACTTCAATTGACACGTTAGAGGGATTTAGTAAAATTGCATCACCTAGATTGTTTTCGGTTGAAAATAAATACACTAAGATGTTGAAGGAATTTTCATCGATAATTACTGCACCTGACTATACAAGAGAGGTCAAACATTCTACGGTTCATAGAATTGAAACTAGTGGTCCTCTCCCTTTTTCGAAACCAAGGAGACTAGATATAACTAAACTAAAAATAGCAAAATCCGAATTCGATGTTTTAGTTAAGTCTGGAATATGTAGGCCATCCAATTCTTATGCCTCATCCCCACTTCACTTGGTACCGAAAAAGGAACCGAACGACTGGAGACCTTGTGGGGATTATAGAAGGCTGAATTGTGTGACAATACCGGATAGATACCCACTTCCACATATTCACGATCTCAGCATGAATTTACGCGAAAAGAATATTTTCTCAAAGATTGACTTAGTCAGAGCATACCACCAAATACCAGTTGCGGAGTGTGACATACCAAAGACCGCTATAACAACACCATTCGGATTGTTTGAGTTTGTAAGGATGCCATTCGGGCTCAGGAATGCGGCACAAACGTTTCAAAGATTTATAAATGAGGTATTTGATGGACTAGATTTCACATTTGTATATCTAGACGACGTATTAGTAGCGAGTAAAGATGAAAAAGAACACATAAAACATTTAAGAACGGTATTTGAAAGGTTGGACAAGTATGGGCTCAATATAAAAGTGTGTAAATGCGTGTTCGGGGTTAGTGATATCGATTTTTTGGGATACAACATATCATCAAGTGGGATAAGACCAACCATCGAAAAGGTAGAGGCAATAATGAACTTTGAGAGACCAAAGAGTGTGAAACACTTACAGAAGTTTATAGGAATGGTTAATTTTTATCACAAACACATCCGTCGAGCTGCCACAATGTTGGATCCACTACATAAGATAGTAAAGTATGCTATAAAAAATAAAGAAAAAGACTTAAGGTGGACGACAGAAGCTGAGGAATCATTCCAGCATATTAAGGAAATATTTAGTTCTGATATACTACTAAATCATATGAATCCAAAAGCAAAATTTTCATTGACTGTTGATGCTTCCAATATAGCTGTTGGCGGAGTTTTGGAGCAAAGAATAGACGATGTCAATGAACCTGTAGCTTTTTATTCGAAAAAACTTTCGGGAGCAGAGAGAAAATACAGTTCGTTCGACAAGGAATTGTTAGCCATCTACTTGAATATTAAACATTTTCGACATATTCTAGAGGGTAGGCAATTTACAATATTTACGGATCATAAACCTCTAACTAACGTGTTGAATTCTCAAACGGAGAGAAGTCCTAGACAAACGCGACATCTTGAATATATCGCACAGTTTACAGACGACATACGATATATTAAAGGAGACGCAAATATTGTTGCTGATACACTCTCAAGGACCCCGGAGATCGGTATCTTAAATGAGCCCTCAATAAATTTTGTGAAACTGGCCAGGGAGCAAGAGGTCGATGACGAACTGAAGGTGTTGCTCGATAGCAATAGTGGGCAGTACAATTTTGTAAGAGAGTATTTACCGATACATAATGTTAGTATATGGTTTGTGGAGTCTGAAAGAAAAAAACGACCTTTCGTACCAAATAGTCTTAGAAGATCAGTTTTTGAGCGTCTTCATAGTCTTGCACATCCAGGGACAAGAGCTTCTAGGAAGTTAGTGGTTTCACGATACTTTTGGCAATCAATGAATAAAGATATTAATAGATGGGTCATAGAATGTATAGAATGCCAAAAATCCAAAATAAACCGACACACGAGGTCAGAGGTACAAAAAATCGACATACCCAATGGAAGATTTGAGCATTTAAATATGGATATAGTCGGACCTCTGCCGATTTCAAAAGGAAACAGGTATCTACTCACAATAATCGACAGAGATACTAGATGGCCCGAAGTATATCCCATAAAAGATATATCGGCAAAGACCATCGCGTCGACATTTTTGCGAGAATATATACCGCGATTTGGGGTTCCATTGAAGATAACGACGGATCAGGGGACACAATTCACATCAGCGGTATTTAGGGAACTTTCCGATTTTCTGGGCATTGAGAGGATTAGGACAACAGCTTACCATCCACAATCAAATGGAATGATTGAAAGATTTCATCGGCAATTGAAGGCTTCCATTCTGGCTAGAGGAAATGTGTCAAATTGGGTTGACGAATTACCAATTATATTGCTAGGGTTGCGATCTACCAATAAGGAAGATATTAAGGCAACAGTAGCTGAAATGGTCTACGGTCAAGGCTTACGTTTACCAGGAGAATTAGTTGCGGATTCGGGAGAGACATTTAATTCCACTGAGTTTTTGGAAAAACTAAAGAACATTTTAGAAATTTTCGATCAACAATTTCCCACCACAGCAGGGGTAAACAGATTTTCAAACCAAGAGCTCTAGATAATTGCAAATATGTTTTCGTGAGAAATGATTCAAACAAGAAGGGACTAACACATCCGTACGAAGGACCGTTTGAAGTAATAAAACGAGAGAGTAAACATTTTAAATTAAAAATTAATAATTCAGAGAAAAACGTTGCAGTTGATAGGATAAAACCGGCTTTTATAGAATCCCAAGGTCACACAAGGATGAGCACAAGAAAACGACAAGTTACATATAGTTTAAATTAACATTTTTTTCCAACGGGGGAATAATGTAGTGGCGTTATTAGTTATTACTTTTATAGATAACACTTTATATTCTTTAATTCATAAAAAACAAAGAAGCTTTGAATTTAATATACTTATGTACTAGGTTTTGTTTGTCATTAATTTTCCATAATTAAAATTATTATAATAAAAACTTTATAACGATAAATCTATATCGAATCCTACGCTTTTATAATATATAGTAAGAGATCTACATTTGTTGATATATCAAGAAACCCACAATGTGAATACCGTTTTCCATTGAAGCCTGTTTACATTAAACGGACTAAAATAATATATTTTTTATTCATTTCTTTTAGTGACCAATATTATTTCGTGAAATTGACCAATCAATCCCATCAACTCCATCATTTTATCAAATATATAAGAATATGCTTGCAATAAAAAAGTGGGTACCGTATTGATCTTTTAAAATTATAAATTTTTTTCACTCCTAGTTTTCTTAAAACCAAGAGCGGTATGGGTTTGTTGGAAGATTCACCTTGAAGTTGCGAAGTGGCGTTGGCATTAAATTGCATTTTTGTTTTACCTGCCTTTTGCAGTTTGAACCCAAGTAGAGAGCAGTATATCTGGTATATAAACTAATGAGCTGAATTATGTAATGGTAAAAAGTTCTTTCTTTTAGATTTAAAAATATGAAAAATATCCGAAAATAATAAAAATATGTATTTTCCATTTATAATTTTTTCTATTTCCAGAATTTGCAAAGTATCATCAATATAATACCAAATATTACATTGCTTTCCCATTATTTTTGTCTTTGATTGGTTCAAATTTTAATAGACGATTTCAATGTGTGGATTTGGAAATGAATTGTTACTAAAATTAAATTACCGAGCTCCTTAATACACCTTTTTATGCTAAAAGACTACAACTGCAAAAGAAGATTATAAATCTGCAACCTGGAACTAAGAATTGAACTTGATATCCTATGCAGGTAATGTTTAACAAAATTAACTTTTAATTGAACAAAATTAAATTCGAATTATTCTGTTTTTTTTTTTTCAGAAAAACTTATTTAGCTTACAGACTGCTGATTTATTGGAAATCTAGGCGCATCTACATATTAGAAGGAACATGCTGACATGGTTATTATGATAAGGAAGTGAATGATTTATATAGTTTTTTTTTCACCCTATACTTGTTATTTATAATAATTGTATTTGTAAGTTATGTTAGAACAAAACACAAATGACAAGAACAAAATTTATTTGTCTATTTCATAATTCAAAAAATAATAATATATTAAATATGTTTTATAAGAAACACATATTTTCTTTTATTTCAAATAAAACTAAATACGATTTTGGGGTCGCAATATATAATGTTTTGATCGAAATTTATAGCCAATTTCAATTAATTATTTAATTGAATGAATCAAATAGTTGATTGATTTTTGTCGCGAAATTAATTAAAATTTTAATTGATTCAATTAAAACTGTGATTGAATTTTATGTAAAAAATCAATCACGTTTTTAATTGATTCAATCACACAATTAATTGATTCCGTGACAAAAGTCAATTAAATTTTTAATTGAAAATCGTGTTGGTTTTCAATCAAAATGGGTGATTGATACTATCATTTTCGTGATTGAAGACATTTCAATTAAAAAAATGATTGAATCCGCGATTTTCGTGATTGAAATCAAAAAAAAAAATTTGTGTGTAGTCACTCGAATTAATGGAACAGATTGGGCAATGAATGAATTCAAAGTTTCGTAAAATGTATTTATTGATTCATCAAGATTTTTCGCTGGTAAAATATCATTCCAATTCACGTTTAATAGTAATGACTTCAGTTTTTCGTAATCAGCTCTATTAAAGAGAATATTTTATCAGTTTTCGATACGAGTTTTTTTTTTCGCATAGATCTTGAAAAAGACATATTTATATTCATACATACACGTGATAAGAACACATCTTCTAGTTCATTTGTAAAAATTAAATCAAGTAATTTATTTTTCGAATTTTGTATGTTGCTAATTTGAAAAAGACCATCTTTCAACAAATTTTCGACAAATTCAGAATGATATCAATTTCTTTATTGTTACGGAATAATTCATTTCCTTACAATAATTCCATGTAATAGATGGAATATTAAAATCACTAGACAAAATGATCAAGTCAGAGGATCAGTAGCTAGGACCGATTGAATAGCATTCAAATGAGCAATATAACCACCGTCACAAAAATCTGGAGGAATATAGGAGCAAGTGACAAACAAAAAAATTATGGCCGCACCTTATTGTCACTCCCAAATATTCAATTTGAAATTCGTTTGGAATATCAATTTTTGATGAAGCATATTTCGTAGAAACAGCAATTAGGACACCTGATTTCTTCAAACCATTCGTGCGGTAACATCTGTAAATTTGGTATCTGTCGCATAAGATTTCAGAATTTAAGATATTACTTTGAAGCCAGGTTTCAGTAAATATAATTAAATCATAATCAAAGCCAAAGCTATCCGGTTGTATAATTTAGTATTAAGTCCCTTGACATTCTGATAAACTATAGTAAAGTTCGTATCAGAAAGGGTTGCATGCAGTTTTTTGAGTGCTCAACGGGACGTGCAGCTAAACGAGCAACTCTATCTTTAAAAACAACCCAATAAACATAAACGTTTGAAAAATGCTAAATTTCAACTATTTTTCAAACATTTTTTCAAGTTGAAAAATTGTTGAGAAAATCGCGTTCTCAACAAAAAACTGACATTACTCTCAATAGTGAAATTCAACACATTAGCAATAATATCTCAAGTGTTATCCTCAAATTGAAATGCATCGCTACTCAATAATTTGTCAAACAATTTTCGATGCGAGTCAAATTAAAAATTAACATCGTTGCAAATACTTTTCAACCTAAATTAGTATGAATGATATACCCACTTCAAATTGAAAGTCAAAGCCAAAATTCTATGCATTTTGTATAATTTATTCATTTTCATCAAAATAAAATATATAATAATTCACTACACTACAATACCAATTGATAAATAATAATCTTATTAAACATATCAACAAATAAGAACAAAAAAAAAACTTTAAATATCTTAAACATTATTAGTATACACTTTTGCATTGATAATTCGATTTCCTTCCTTTTGGTGTCATAAAACAGCATTAACATTTATTAACATGCGGGCAATTTGAAATTAGGAACGTACTGGACCGCGTGTTAGAATTGATTTCCAGCAGAAGGAATTCACAAAATAACTGTTAATAGCATATGAATTAAACTGACGATGTGATGCACATTTTCATCCAGAAGTTGTTGATTTCAACAATTTGTTGTTTTTAACAATTTTAATTGGTTGCACTTGTAATGTTTCTGGAAACTTTTTCTTGTCGATAAAACACTAATTTTTCATTGGTCAGCTTCTTAATGTTTGCAAGAATGTAGCATCCAAAGATTTTAGTTTTCTGCAAAGGGATTTAAATTAGTGACTTCTCTAAAGTGTTGATTTAATTTTTCATATTGACGTACCAATTATTATAAACTATTTGAAGCAGTTCCAGTTAATTGTCCACCATTTTTTCATCGGTCAGCTTTTTAATGTTTTCAAGAACGTATAATCCATAATTTTAGTTTTCTGCAAAGAGATATACATTTAGTGATTTCCTTAAAGTTTTATTTCATTTTTTATTTTCACTTACCTATTTTTATAAACTATTTGGTTATTTGTCTAAAATTTTCCATTTTTTAATTTCTTGCAATTGACCACGAACTTCGTTGCACAAATGAGTATTGAAAACCACATGTGTTTTTCGTTGCATTTTAGGGTAGTGTTTTGTCAAAGTTTTCTCATATTATCTTCAACACCTTTTCAAAGATTTCGTCAACATTTTAACAAATTGGAAGTAATTCGCAAACAATTTGAAGATGAGCTATTTCAAGTCAAGTTGAATTTATGTTGAAAATTATATTTACCCTCAAACTGAAAAGTTGTTGCTATTGGGCAAATTCATGCACCACAGCTATGTAAGGCCAAAATTTCGGATTGACCACTGTTTCAAAAATGTCCTCAGGTACGAAAATTTTGAACGACGACTTATTCCTTCTCTCCATAAATTGCAGTTTAGATACCTTAATGTCTACATTTGCATTCAGTTTTGATTTTATGTAGAATTGAATATCACCCTCAGTTGTTTCTGGAGCAAAACGAACAGCAAAAATGGTTTTCATTAGAGGTAAGACTCTTAAAGGTTTTGGAGCGGAACCAGCAGGCGATTGATTTGTAGGTGTATTAAAAGGAGAAAAGAATACAATAGTATCAGTTGACACAGTAACTGGTGCCACGACTGATCCAGTGTTCAGTGAGTTAGAATGCACGAAATCATTTGTTCATCGAATTTACGACGATATTGGGCAAGTCATTTTATAAGTTTTCTTAATATGTCAAAGGCAAGAATGTGGATTTAAAAATAATTTAAATTTTTCGCAATGAATAAATATATGATTCAGACTTGAATTCAAATGTAAAATTTATTTCTAAATAATACGTAAAATTCAAAGCATACTTTTAGGCATATACAAAACTACCCTCAAAATCAGAGTTGAGTTTAGATGTCCAAGAAAGTAGAATTGCCATTTTCGAATTTCGAAAATTTGAAAGCTGTGCTGGATTGTGCTAGGTTTGTGCCGATTTGTGCTGCAATGTTTTTTTTTTTCAATTTTATCAAATAGCCGAGATATTTGGAAAAAACTTTTTTCAACAAAATTTTTGCCATAATCGCCATTTTCGAAATTCGACATTTTGACAGTTGTGCTGAGTTGTGCTAACCGAGTACATTATTGTGCCGTTTAAATAAAAATTCTATCTCTTATAGTTTTCGAGAAATTATAAAATTTCGAAAAATTTCCAAAATCGCCATTTTCGAATTTCGAAAATTTTAATATTGTATTAAACCGTTATCGACTTGTGCTAATTTGTGCCGTTGGGATCATCTTTCTATCTCAAGCCGTTTCGGAGAAACAGCCAAATTAAATTTTTACAAAAGTTCCAAAATATATGTTTGAATTTAAATTTCAAAAAACTGAATGTTGTGCAAATTTGTGCTAGGTTAGTACTCATTTTTGCCGTTTGAATTAACTTTCTATCTCAAACCGTTTTGGAGATATTCGCAAACTTTTTTTAAAAAATGCCAATTTATGCAAAAATAGTCAAAATTTAAAATGTTCGAATTTCAAAAAACCGAATGTTGTGCCAATTTGTGCTAGATTAGTACTCATTTGTGGCGTTTGAATCCGAATAATTATTCGCAAAAACTTTTTTTAAAAAATGCTAACTTATGTGAAAATAGTCAAAATTAAAAATTTTCGAATTTCAAAAAACTGCATGTTGTGCCAATTTGTGCTAGCGTAGTACTCATTTGTGCCGTTTGAATCCGAATATCTATTCGCAAAAACTTTTTTTAAAAAATGCTAATTTAGTGAAAATAGTCAAAATTAAAAATTTTCGAATTTCAAAAAACTGAATTTTGTGCCAATTTGTGCTAGGTTAGTACTCATCTGTGCCGTTTGAATCAACTTTCTATCTCAAACCGTTTTGGAGAAAATGGCAAACATATTGTTTAAAATGGTATACTCTTTATCGACGTGATAGACTCTCTAATGCTGGTGCCGTTTCCATTTGGTTTGGTCTGAATTGTAATATAAAACTAAGATCTGAAAATGGCTTCGAAGTTGAGTATATTTTTGCGGAATTAGTCACTCAGTCCAATGTCAAACTTCTGATCGCATTCCTCTTGATTCGGAAATCGAATACATTTCTCTGAGTTACAATGAAACGATTTAAAATAAATGAACTACATATATGAGTTATACAAATCTGCAAGAAAAACTGTGACGGAATTGGCAGGAAAAATAACAATATTAGCAGTACTGTAAATATTAATAAAATAAATGATGATTTTGCTCGAATTAACACTGCGCAGCCACTGACTGACATATATGCTGGAATGAGTATAGCGCCACCAGATTATAGTTTTTCCTTCCATTGTGCCGATTCGTACGATGTATTGAAGAGTTTCCAAGCAATTAAAACAAATGCAACTGGTACGGATGAAATTAGTCCAAAATTCATAAAACTCTTATTGCCGAAGCTTCTGTCTTATTTTACACATATTTTCAATACTTGTCTAACCAAATCCACGTTTCCTAAAGCTTGGAAAATCGCAAAAATTATTCCAATTCTAAAATCGAATAACGATTATCGACCAATTGCCATCCTACCTTTCCTATCAAAAATGTTGGAACGTATAATGAACCAGCAGATAACTCAATATTTGGAAGATCATAATTTATTAAACGAATATCAATCTGGATTTATGAAGAGAAGAAATTGCATCACAGCTTTTACCGAAGTTGTTGAAAACATACGGGAACGGCTCGATGACAACATGATAACGTATTTAGTGCTTCTTGACCACAGCAAGGCATTTGATACGGTAAATCACAACATATTGTCATCTAAACTTCACCATTTTTTCTACTTTTCCAAAACTGCTTGTAGTTTCTTCTCTTCGTATCTAAGATCCCGCTCACAAATCGTAGTTATAAACAATATGAATTCGAATCCTAAGGACATATCAAGAGGTGTTCCTCAAGGATCCATCCTTGGACCAATCCTTTTCAGCATGTACATCAATGATTTGGCTGATGTCCCACTTACTTGTAACATACACATGTATGCAGACGATGTACAAGTATACTCCAGTATATATATATATATATATATATATATATATATATATATATATATATATATATATATATATATATATATATATATATATATATATATATATATATATATATATATATATATATATATATATATATATATATATATATATATATATATATATATATATATATATATATATATATATATATATATATATATATATATATATATATATATATATATATATATATATATATATATATATATATATATATATATATATATATATATATATATATATATATATATATATATATATATATATATATATATATATATGTGTGTGTGTGTGTGTCAATCGCATTGTTTGGGGACACAAAAAAGTTTTAACTTTTTTTACATGCATAGCTTCGTACCATTCCCCCTACCCTATATATCCCGATTTTTTACCCATATGACCACGTAATACTAAGGTATATCCACTTAACTATATATCGTTTTATTTGGGGTCCGTCATCTACGTACCGTTTACTTCTGGGACATGTCCTCAAACAGAACGGTTTGTATACATAAATTAAAGGTTTCCAGATCTTAACGGAATTTGAACGCGTCGTCCATTCGGCTTTGGCTTTCGTTTGTGTTTTCTTTGCCATCAAAAACCAATATTTGGCTGAAATGTGGCAGTGTTTAAACATTTCTAATAACAAATTGTGCATCAACGATACATGAAAATGTGGTTCATTTTATTTTGTCCATTGGGATATTAACAACTGAAAAAATGTGTCTGGCAGATTAAAGTAAAACTTTGAACACGCAACTTACCCAATATAAAGGACATATAATTCAGGACAAATAAAGAAATTTTAATTGAAAAAGCATATATTGCGTCAAAATTTGAACAATCATTAAATAAGATTGTTTTTTTTTCGAAAATACAATAATTTTCCGTCGGCACCATACTTAGGTGGCCAACCCAAACCTAGTACCAAGATTAAAAAAAGAAATAAAACAGTAAAAAGGATTAAGTAATGCTTCATTCCTAAAGATTCGAGTTTTGCCGCTAAAAGCAAAAATAATTCTGTAAAAGCAGAATAACATTAGAAGTTTTTAGCTAATTTTCTTATAGCATGGTGGGGAGTGACCCAAAGCAAGAATTGAAGATGTTTACTTTCATTAAAATAAATTATTAAAGAAAAGTAACCCTGAAAACATTGCTATTTTAGCGCGATAATGCCAACTTAACAATACAATACCACCATTCGTCACCATCGCGTCACCATCCATTAAACCTCTGCGCGAAATAATTAAAAACGAAAATATTCATCAAATTAGCTTAGCTCACGGCTTTTTACTGTTCAGTTTTTTTTTTTGTTTTCTGGGCACTAAAAAATGTGCACAATTGGTCTTAACTTTTGTAAAAAATGAAGCCACTTTTCGAAACAATGATAAAAAATTTGAATTTTCAACAATCGGTATCTCGAAAACTAAGCACTTTTTGGCAAAAGTTTTGCTTAATATTTTTTTCGTTAGAAAACACCACTTATTCCCAATATGCATTTGTGGTCTTAAATTTGGAAAAATGCAGCCATTTTTCGAAAAAGTGGCCAAATATTTAAATTTCCAATAATCGATATCTCGAAAACTAATCATTTTTAGCAAAATTTTTACTAAATATTTTCTTTTTAAAATACACCATTTATTCCCAATATGCATGTTTCTCTTAAAATTTGTAAAAAATGCAGCAATTTTCAACAAAATGGTAAAATGTTTGAATTATCAACGAACGAAATCTCGAAAACTAAGCATTTTGGGCCAACTTTGTACTTAACATTTTCACTTTAGAAAACACCATATATACCCAATATGCATGTTCTGACTCAAGTTTTGTAACAAAAATGCAGCCATTCTTCGAAAGTGTTAAAATATTTGAATTTTCAACGATCGATATCTCGAAAACTAAGCAGTTTTAGCAAAATTTGTACTTCATATTTTCTGTTTAGAATACACCATTTATTCTTAATATGCATGTTTTAACCTAAATTTTGTAACAAAAGCAACCATTTTTCGAAAAAGTGGTAAAATATTTGAATTTTCAACGATCGATATCTCGAAAACTAAGCATACACCATTTATTACTAATAAGCATGTTTAGTTTAAAATTTTGTAAAAAATATAGCCATTTTTCGAAACAATGGTAAAATATTTGAATTTTCAACGATCGATATTTCGAAAACCAAGCATTTTTAGCAAAATTTTTAGTTAATATTTTTTTCGTATGCAACAGTTGTTCCCAATACGCATGCTTCGTCTTAAATTTTGTAAAAAATTCAACCATTTTTCGAAAAAGTGGTAAAATATTTGAATTTTCAACGATCGATATTTCGAAAACTAAGCATTTTCGGCAAAATTTTTACTTAATATTTTCTCTTGAGAATACACCAGATATTCCTAATATGCATGTTTCGTCTTAAATTTTGAAAAAAATGCAACCATTTTTCGAAAAAGTATTAAAATATTTGAATTTTCAACGATCGATATCTCGTAAACTAAGCATTTTCAGCAAAATTTTTACTTAACATTTTCTCTTTAAAATACACCATTTATTCCTAATATGCATGTTTAGTATATAATTTTTTAAAAAATGCAGCCATTTTTCGAAAGTGCTAAAATATTAAAATTTTCAACGATCGCTATCTCGAAAACTAAGCATTTTTAGCAAAATTTTTACTTAATATTATCTGCTTAGAATGCAACAGTTATTCTCTATATGCATATTTCGTCTTAAAATTTGTAACAAATGCAAACATTTTACGAAAAAGTGGTAAAATATTTGAATTTGCAACGACCGATATTTCGAAAACTAAGCATTTTTAGCAAAATTTTTACTTAACATTTTCACATTCAAAAACACCATTTATACCCAATATGCATGCTTTGTCTCAAGTTTTGTAAAAAAAGTGCAACCATTCTTCGAAAGTGCTAAAATATTTAAATTTTCAGCGATTGATATCTCGAAAACTAAGCATTTTTAACAATATTTTTACTTAATATTTTCTCTTTAGAATGCACTATATATACCCAATATGCATATTTAGTCTGAAACTTTGTAAAAAATGCAGCCATTTTTCGAAACAACGGTAAAATATTTGAATTTTCAACGATAGATATCTCGAAAACTAAGCATTTTTAGCAAAATTTTTACTTAATATTTTCTCTTTAGAATGCAACAGTTATTCCCAATATGCATGCTTCGTCTTAAATTTTTAAAAAATGCAACCATTTTTCGAAAATGTGGTAAAATATTTGAATTTTCAACAATCGATATCTCGAGAATTAAGCATTTTAGCAAAATTTTTACTTAATATTTTCTCTTTAGAACGCACCAGTTATACCCAATATGCATGTTTTCTATCAAGTTTTGTAAAAAAGTGCAGCCATTCTCGAAAGTTCTAAAATATTTAAATTTTCAGCGATCGATATCTCGAAAAGTAAGCATATACATTTTTTTGTCTTAAATTTTTTAAAAAAATGTAACCATTTTTCGAAAAAGTGGTAAACGATTTGAATTTTCAACGATCGATATCTCGAAAACTAAGCATTTTTAGCAAAATTTTTACTTAATATTTTCTTTTTATAATGCATCAGTTATTCCCAATATGCATGTTTTGCCGTAAATTTTGTAAAAAATGCAAGCATTTTTCGAAAAAGTGGTAAAATATTTGAATTTTCAACGATCGATATTTCGAAAACTAAGCATTTTTAGCAAAATTTTTACTTAACATTTTCACTTTAAAAAACAGCATATATACCGAATATGCATGGTTTGTCTCAAGTTTTGTAAAAAAATGCAGCCATTCTTCGAAAGTGGTAAAATATTTGAATTTTAAACGATCGATATCTCGTAAACTAAGCATTTTTAGCAAAATTTTTTCTTAATATTTTCTCTTTATAATGCACCATATACACCCAATATGTATGCTGCGTCTCAAGTTTTGTAACAAAGTGCAATCATTCCTCGAAAGTGCTAAAATATTTGAATTTTCAACGGTAGATATCTCGAAAACTAAGCATTTTTAGCAATATTTTTACTTAATTTTTTCTCTTTAGAATGCACCATATATACCCAATATGCATGTTTTGTCTCAAGGTTTGTTTCAAGTTTTGGAAAAAATGCTGCCATTTTTCTTAAGTGCTAAAATATTAAAACTTTCAACGATCGATATCTCGAAAACTAAAAATTTTTAGCAAAATTTTTACTTAATTTTTCCTCTTTATAATGCACCAGTTATTCCCAATATGCATGTGTCGTCTTAAATTTTGGAAAAAATGCAACCATTTTTCGAAAAAGTGGTAAAATATGTGAAGTTTCAACAATCGATATCTCGAGAATAAAGCACTTTTACCAAAATTTTTACTTAATATTTTCTCTTTAGAATGAACCAGTTATTCCCAATATGCATGCTTGGCTTAAATTTTGTAAAAAATGCAACCATTTTTCGCAAAAGTGGTAAAATATTTGAATTTTCAACAATCGATATCTCGAAAACTAAGCATTTTTGGCAAAATTTTTACTTAATATTTTCTCTTTAGAATGCATCATTTATACCCAATATGCATGTTTTGTTTCAAATTTTTTAAAAAATGCAACCATTTTTCGAAAAAGTAGTAAAATATTTGAAATTTCAACGATCGATATCTCAAAAACTAAGCATTTTTAGCAAAATTTTTACTTAATATTTTCTCTTTAGAATGCACCAATTATTCCAAGTATGCATGTTTTGTCTTAAATTTTGTAAAAATGCAACCATTTTGCGAGAAAGTGGTAAAATATTTGGATTTTCAACGATCGATATCTCGAAAACTAAGCATTTTTAGCAACATGTTACTTAATATTTTCTCTTTAGAATGCACCATATATACCCAATATGCATGTTTTGTCTCAAGTTTTGTAAAAAATGCAACCATTTTTCGAAAAAGCGGTAAAATATTTGAATTTTCAACGATCGATATCTCGAAAACTAAACATTTTTGGCAAAATTTTTACTTAATATTTTCTCTTTAGAATGCACCAGTTATACCCAATATGCATGTTTTGTTTCAAGTTTTGTAAAAAAGTGCAACCATTCTTCGCAAGTGCTAAATATTTAAATTTTCAGCCATCGATATCTCGAAAACTAAGCATTTTTAGCAAAATTTTTACTTAATTTTTTCTCTTTATAATGCACCATATATACCCAATATGCATATTTTGTCTCAAGTTTTGTTTCAAGTTTTGAAAAAATGCAGCCATAATTCTTAAGTGCTACACCCAGAGAAATGGTTGGTTGCAATTCGATAATTACAATGAGAAAATGATGTCAGTAACTTATTTTTTGTTACAAGAACAATGTTTTGATTATTTTCCCCATTATACATTCAACACGACCATAAAAAAGTTCACAGGATCAAAACGAAATTCCCATAACCATTCAATTGGTTACAATAACCAATGCCGATAAATTTGGTGTTATGCTGCATAAAATTGTTGAGCTAACCACCAGCATAGTGAGACCTACATCATGGGAATCAACAAATGGTTGGTACAACCAAAAGTTGAGTATACTAATAGAATCTTAGTTCAATTATAGGACGGGCGTAAGGTAGTTGTTGCAACAAATAAATATTTATATCAACATCGACGTGGTAAATGGTATGACGCTACAAAATTTGCAAAACGGAGAACAGCATTTACTTGATAATAGTCCGCAATACATTGAATAAATTTTATCCCATAGAAAAGACGTTGCCTTCAGGTAAATATCGCACCGATTTATAAAAAAGGAATATTACAAAAGTTTCCATAAAAATTGCAGGCTTCATACCCCAACAAACACAAATACTTTTTACGGCAAGCGAGCTTTTTTTTATTATATTAATGGCCAGTTTCTCATCCTCCGATTAATTTTAACCGGTGGATAGACCTCCGGTTAGTAAAATTGTTGTATGGGATCAGCTGTTTTATCGACACGATAATTAATAACAAGACATTGAGAAACTGGCCCTAAGAATACAGGAAGAGTCTAAGTCGATCTGTATTTATATCTAGAGGCTTAAGGAAGAAATTTCTGGCAAGTATATATTGAATTAGGTTCTGTAGTTTGACCACATAATTGCAACCTAAAAACCATCTGTCATTGGTATACAAACATTACCTA
This sequence comes from Haematobia irritans, assembly GCF_050003625.1. Lineage (NCBI taxonomy): Eukaryota > Metazoa > Arthropoda > Insecta > Diptera > Muscidae > Haematobia > Haematobia irritans. Next base: position 103,153,695 of record NC_134398.1, read on the forward strand.
TAAAAAATTGTAAATTGTAATGTAAATTGATCTCACATATATGTAGATCAAAAGCCTTTGTTGTTAGCACCTTTTGTATTTATTTTCGTAGTTTATTATGATTGTAAATCTTGTAATAAATTAATAAAATCTCAATATAATCTGCCCTTTCATTTGATATTGGAATTTGGTTAGGATAATAGTAAAGAAAATCGAGGGCGGTTGCACCAACAAACAAAACAATTAATATGAAATTGCGACAAACAAAGCAAAGTTGATCCAACATACTACCATGTAGTTACAATTGCCAAATGTTAGTTGTGCTGACAGATATCATTGATAGTTGATGGAACCACCTGCTTTCGGTTGGCAAATAATTCGGTTGAGGCAACGAATTTGTTTTCTGGGTGTAAGATATTTAAATTTTCAACGATCAATATCTCGAAAACTAAGCATTTTTAGCAAAATTTTTACTTAATATTTTCTGTTTAGAATGAACCATTTATATCCACACCCTCAAAAAAAATCGCTTCTCTAACATATGTTCCAAACATATTTTGCAGGAAGCACATATATTATTGGATACCGCCGAAACATTAATATGTTTGTTTTATGTGAGCATATTATATGTTTGGAAGCATTTTGAGTCCAAAAATAGTATATGCTTGGAAGAATTCCCCAAAGAAGATTGTGTTCATTCCCTCACATAATTTTCACTTCCACGAATTTTTTTAGTTCTTCGCATCTTTTTCTGTAATACAAATATGTCGGTTTTTTTCAAATGTCTATTCTCTTTATTCCGAATACTCCTTCTAACATTCAAATTAAATAATATTTAGACTTAAGCATATTAAATTTTTGGCCTTATCATGAAACAGATTTCCGAAACAACATACAATCGGTTTCACAGAAATTGCTCTCATTTCATTCTCTCGCTGTGTTATGTTGATACTTTTTAATCAACCCTCCCGGTTTCCTTCTCTATTTCTTTCTCTATACTAAGCAGTCCATCTCTCTCTCTGTCGCTCTCTGAATAAAGTATCACAACATATATATGTTTACTCGAAATTTGTAAATTTATATATGTTTACATTCACACATATTATTTTTATGAAACATTCATGCCCCAAACATAACATATTATAACATATTAACATATGTGTCCCAAACATTTTGTGTTAGTTTAGGAACATTACATGTTTGCACTTAAATATATTGTGTTTAAAAATTGTGCCCGAAACACATTTTGTTTATATCGGAACATATGAAAAACATATTTTTCTAACAGTGCAATATGCATCTTTTGTCTCAAGTTTTGTAAAAAAGTGCAACCATTCTTCGCAAGTGCTAAAATATTTAAATTTTCAGCGATCGATATCTCGAAAACTAAGCATTTTTAGCAAAATTTTTACTTAATTTTTTCTCTTTATAATGCACCATATATACCCAATATGCATATTTTGTCTCAAGTTTTGTTTCAAGTTTTGAAAAAATGCAGCCATTATTCTTAAGTGCTAAGATATTTAAATTTTCAACGATCAATATCTCGAAAACTAAGCATTTTTAGCAAAATTTTTACTTAATATTTTCTGTTTAGAATGAACCATTTATATCCAATATGCATCTTTTGTCTCAAGTTTTGTAAAAAAGTGCAACCATTCTTCGCAAGTGCTAAAATATTTAAATTTTCAGCGATCGATATCTCGAAAACTAAGCATTTTTAGCAAAATTTTTACTTAATTTTTTCTCTTTATAATGCACCATATATACCCAATATGCATATTTTGTCTCAAGTTTTGTTTCAAGTTTTGAAAAAATTCAGCCATTATTCTTAAGTGCTAAGATATTTAAATTTTCAACGATCAATATCTCGAAAACTAAGCATTTTTAGCAAAATTTTTACTTAATATTTTCTGTTTAGAATGAACCATTTATATCCAATATGCATGTTTTGTCTCAAGTTTTGTAAAAAAGTGCAACCATTCTTCGCAAGTGCTAAAATATTTAAATTTTCAGCGATCGATATCTCGAAAACTAAACATTTTTAGCAAAATTTTTACTTAATTTTTTCTCTTTATAATGCACCATATATACCCAATATGCATATTTTGTCTCAAGTTTTGTTTCAAGTTTTGAAAAAATGCAGCCATTATTCTTAAGTGCTAAGATATTTAAATTTTCAACGATCAATATCTCGAAAACTAAGCATTTTTAGCAAAATTTTTACTTAATATTTTCTGTTTAGAATGAACCATTTATATCCAATATGCATCTTTTGTCTCAAGTTTTGTAAAAAAGTGCAACCATTCTTCGCAAGTGCTAAAATATTTAAATTTTCAGCGATCGATATCTCGAAAACTAAGCATTTTTAGCAAAATTTTTACTTAATATTTTCTCTTTAGAATGCACCATATATACCCAATATGTATGTTTTCTCTCAAGTTTTGTAAAAAATGCAACCATTTTTCGAAAAAGCGGTAAAATATTTGAATTTTCAACGATCGATATCTCGAAAACTAAACCATTTTGGCAAAATTTTTACTTAATATTTTCTCTTTAGAATGCACCAGTTATACCCAATATGCATGGTTTGTCTCAAATTTTTTAAAAAATGCAACCATTTTTCGAAAAAGTGGCAAAATATTCGAATTTTCAACGATCGATATCTCAAAAACTAGGCATTTTTAGCAAAATTTTTACTTAATATTTTCTTTTTAGAATGCATCAGTTATTCCAAATATATATGTTTCGTCTTAAATTCTATAAAAATGCAACCATTTTTCGAAAAAGTGGTAAAATATTTGAATTTTCAACGATCGATATCTCGAAAACTAAGCATTTTTAGCAAAATTTTTACTTAATATTTTCTTTTTAGAATGCACCAGTTATTCCAAATATGCATTTTTTAAATTTAATTTTAATTTAAATTTAAATTTTGTAAAAAATGCAACCATTTTTCGAAAAAGCGGTAAAATATTTGAATTTTCAACGATCGATATCTCAAAAACTAAACATTTTTGGCAAAATTTTTACTTAATATTTTCTCTTTAGAATGCACCAGTTATACCCAATATGCATGTTTTGTCTAAAATTTTTTTAAAAAGTGCAACCATTTTTCGAAAAAGTGGTAAATATTTGAATTTTCAACGATCGATATCTCGAAAACTAAACATTTTTGGCAAAATTTTTACTTAATATTTTCTCTTTAGAATGCACCAGTTATACCCAATATGCATGTTTTGTCTCAAATTTTTTTAAAAAGTGCAACCATTTTTCGAAAAAGTGGTAAATATTTGAATTTTCAACGATCGATATCTCGAAAACTAAGCATTTTTAGCAAAATGTTTACTTAATATTTTCTCTTTAGAATGCACCAGTTATTCTAAGTATGCATGTTTTGTCTTAAATTTTGTAAAAATGCAACCATTTTTCGAGAAAGTGGTAAAATATTTGAATTTTCAACGATCGATATCTCGAAAACTAAGCATTTTTGGCAACATTTTAACTTAATATTTTCTCTTTAGAATGCACCATATATACCCAATATGCATGTTTTGTCTCAAGTTTTGTAAAAAAGTGCAACCATTCTTCGAAAGTGCTAAAATATTTAAATTTTCAGCGATTGATATCTCGAAAACTAAGCATTTTTGACAAAATTTTTACTTATTATATTTTCTTATTATTCTTATTATTACTTATTATATATTCTTATTATTATTATATTTTCTCTTTAGAATGCACCATATATACTCAATATGCATTTTTTGTCTCAAGTTTTGGAAAAAATGCAACCATTTTTCGAAAAAGTGGTAAAATATTTGAATTTTCAACGATCGATATGTCGAAAACTAAGCATTTTTAGCAAAATTTTTCCTTAATATTTTCTCTTTAGAATGCACCATAAAGTTTTGGAAAAAATGCTGCCATTTTTCTTAAGTGCTAAAATATTTAAATTTTCGAAGATCGATATCTCGAAAACTAAGCATTTTTAGCAAAATTTTTCTTTTTAGAATGCACCAGTTATTCCCAATATGCATGTTTCGTTTTAAATTTGAATTTTCAACGATCGATATCTCGAAAACAAAACATTTTGGGCATACTTTTTATTTAACATTTTCTCTTTAGAATACACTTTATATACACGATATGCACGTTGTATCTTAACTTTTATGAAAAATGCATTCATTTTTCGAAAAAAAGGTAAACAATTTGAATTCTCAACGATCGATATCTCGTAAACTAAGCTTTTTGTACAAAATTTTTACTTAACAATTTCTCTTTAAAATACACCATTTATTCCCAATATGCTTTTGTTTTAATTTTTTTAAAAAATGTGGCCATTTTTCGAAAAATTTCCTTACTTTGGCACGACAAAATGGAGGAAAACAGCCCACATCGCGGTCTGTTGATTATTTTCGGCTAATGGGTCCACTAAATCGAATTAATGAATAGATGTTCAAAACCATCCTCGTAGGTTGGGAAATGTCGTCATGTTGGAGTTTTGGAGAGGATAACGACCCAAAACTCACATCAGAAGCTTGTACAACGTGGTTTGTGCATTACAATACTAATGGTATGTAGTGGCTTCTTCAATCACCTGATCTTAATCCGATCGAAATCCTTTGGCCAATTGTGTATAAAAAATTGACCTAAATAAATTAAAAAATTATGACTATTTTTCATGCGGCTGTAGAGTGCATGGAATAATAATATATTACAGGATGCAATTGCACATTTGACTTTGTATCTATTTAGTTTCATAAAATGGTAAATATTAAAGAAATTGATTAAATTTTTAGTTTGATATTTTACAAAAACGGAATCTTGTAACACTCCTTTTTTATGACATTATATTGCGATGTTTATGGTAGTTTCGATAGAGTATAATGTTTGGGTACTGTATAATATGCTGGTACTGTATAATAAACATGTACTGTATAAACAACGGCGTTAGAATTTGAGGAAAAGTGGCAACGCTCGCATGCGGAAAGGATTATTAAAATTGAATTATTGTATTGAATTCAAATGATATTTTGGAAAAGAGTCCACACGGATGAAAAAGACTGTTTTTCATATGTTTGGCTATAAACATTATATATTTGGAACACAAATTTTTAAACACAATATTTTTGAGTGCAAGCATATAATGTTCATAAACTAGCATAACATGTTTGGGACATATATGTTAATATGTTAGAACATATTATGTTTGGGACATAAAATGTTTGTAAATATAATACGCTTGGATGCAAACATATATTAATTTAGAAATAGCCTATAAACATATATGTGTTTAGTAGCTTGGAGCGCTATTTAACAGGGAGCGATATTGAATTAAGTTGGTGGTTGTTGCTTGTTATTACAAAATTAACATTTTATTTTTCCTTTGGCAATTGATCAGCTACTTCTTTGATCCTTACAAACTGTGTGGTCCGCTGTTTGAATCCCCGTCCGGCAAAAGGTAAAATTAAAATAAAAAAAAATCATACAATTGAATAATTTCTTCTACAATGTTTGTATTACAGAAAAAGGTGCTAAGAACTAAAAAATCTCGTGGAAGTGAGAAAGATGTGGGGGAATATACAATTGGGCAGAAACAAAATTTTGAGCATTCAGGTCGAAAACCTATGTTGTTAGCACCTATATTACCTGTTTATTTTCATAATTCATTATGATTGTAAATATATAAATAAATAAATAAAATTGTGAGCACAATATTGTTTGGGAGAATTTTTTTTAAGCATATAATATTTTTGGGTGCAAAATGCTTCCAAACATATTATATGTTCCTATAATAACATATTGTTGTTTTGGAAGACAACATTATTGAATTTGGATGCAAAAATACAAAATGTTTGGAACTTAGACTACCCAAACATATATTGTTTAGACCAATATGCTTTCAAACATATTATATATTGGAAGAGATCAAACATATAAATGTTTGGGCAATACCCAAAAATGTATATGCTTGAAGCAAAATATGTTTGGGAGTATATGTTACAGAAGCGATTTTTTGTTAGCGTGCATACAACTACAAATACATATCGGAATTGTAAAAGGGTAATAGAATTACAGATTTTTCAAAAATTACCCTGAACTATCACTGTCCCGAAACAATGCGGTGGGTATGTAGATTTTTAATTTTAATTTAAATTTAAATTTTGTAAAAAATGCAACCATTTTTCGAAAAAGCGGTAAAATATTTGAATTTTCAACGATCGATATCTCAAAAACTAAACATTTTTGGCAAAATTTTTACTTAATATTTTCTCTTTAGAATGCACCAGTTATACCCAATATGCATGTTTTGTCTAAAATTTTTTTAAAAAGTGCAACCATTTTTCGAAAAAGTGGTAAATATTTGAATTTTCAACGATCGATATCTCGAAAACTAAACATTTTTGGCAAAATTTTTACTTAATATTTTCTCTTTAGAATGCACCAGTTATACCCAATATGCATGTTTTGTCTCAAATTTTTTTAAAAAGTGCAACCATTTTTCGAAAAAGTGGTAAATATTTGAATTTTCAACGATCGATATCTCGAAAACTAAGCATTTTTAGCAAAATGTTTACTTAATATTTTCTCTTTAGAATGCACCAGTTATTCTAAGTATGCATGTTTTGTCTTAAATTTTGTAAAAATGCAACCATTTTTCGAGAAAGTGGTAACCCTGCCAACATTTTTTGAATTTGGGGACTCTTTTGAGAATCCCCACTACGTCGAAAACAATCATATACGACATCAAAAACTCGTCGGAAAAGCGCCGTCACTATTGAGAAGTTGTACCACGCCAAGTTACTACAAAAATGTTTCGCATGAGTGCAATTATTAGGTGCCTTTATAGATCAATTTAGAACGACGCCAATAAGGGACCCTCCAAACAATCAGAAAAAGTGCATTTTAAGATAGTTGTAAAAGAATCATTGTGGTCGAGTAAAACACGTTTGTTTAGATATTTATTAATTTGATTAAACATTTACAAATTCTTAAAAATATAACATTTATACCACTATCACATTACATTTAACATAATTTTTGGCATTAATGATGATGTTGAGTTACAAGTAGCGAGTTACATGTTGCTGCGTCTATCAACCAGTGTTTTTATTCCATGGAGGCAGCGTGTCTGTAAAATATCTGAAAAACAATCACTTTATTCCATTTGGAAAATCACCAAATTGTTCACCAATATACCTTTCACAATTTTAAGCGTATAATCTATGTTTTCAGAACTTTATTTTCGTTTTTATTTAATTAAAATATAACAAGCTGGTTGCGCTTGGCGTTTCACAAAAAAAATGGCTTTTTTAACAGTAGGGATGGCAAATTACTTGCATGTACTTTTTGATGTACCTTTTCATGATGGTTGAAGTGACATTTACGAGTCTGTGGTAACGATGAGGTTGAAATGGAACTTTGAAATGCTGGCAGGGAAAATATTTGAATTTTCAACGATCGATATCTCGAAAACTAAGCATTTTTGGCAACATTTTAACTTAATATTTTCTCTTTAGAATGCACCATATATACCCAATATGCATGTTTTGTCTCAAGTTTTGTAAAAAAGTGCAACCATTCTTCGAAAGTGCTAAAATATTTAAATTTTCAGCGATTGATATCTCGAAAACTAAGCATTTTTGACAAAATTTTTACTTATTATATTTTCTTATTATTCTTATTATTACTTATTATATATTCTTATTATTATTATATTTTCTCTTTAGAATGCACCATATATACTCAATATGCATTTTTTGTCTCAAGTTTTGGAAAAAATGCAACCATTTTTCGAAAAAGTGGTAAAATATTTGAATTTTCAACGATCGATATGTCGAAAACTAAGCATTTTTAGCAAAATTTTTCCTTAATATTTTCTCTTTAGAATGCACCATAAAGTTTTGGAAAAAATGCTGCCATTTTTCTTAAGTGCTAAAATATTTAAATTTTCGAAGATCGATATCTCGAAAACTAAGCATTTTTAGCAAAATTTTTCTTTTTAGAATGCACCAGTTATTCCCAATATGCATGTTTCGTTTTAAATTTGAATTTTCAACGATCGATATCTCGAAAACAAAACATTTTGGGCATACTTTTTATTTAACATTTTCTCTTTAGAATACACTTTATATACACGATATGCACGTTGTATCTTAACTTTTATGAAAAATGCATTCATTTTTCGAAAAAAAGGTAAACAATTTGAATTCTCAACGATCGATATCTCGTAAACTAAGCTTTTTGTACAAAATTTTTACTTAACAATTTCTCTTTAAAATACACCATTTATTCCCAATATGCTTTTGTTTTAATTTTTTTAAAAAATGTGGCCATTTTTCGAAAAATTTCCTTACTTTGGCACGACAATATGGAGGAAAACAGCCCACATCGCGGTCTGTTGATTATTTTCGGCTAATGGGTCCACTAAATCGAATTAATGAATAGATGTTCAAAACCATCCTCGTAGGTTGGGAAATGTCGTCATGTTGGAGTTTTGGAGAGGATAACGACCCAAAACTCACATCAGAAGCTTGTACACCGTGGTTTGTGCATTACAATACTAATGGTATGTAGTGGCTTCTTCAATCACCTGATCTTAATCCGATCGAAATCCTTTGGCCAATTGTGTATAAAAAATTGACCTAAATAAATTAAAAAATTATGACTATTTTTCATGCGGCTGTAGAGTGCATGGAATAATAATATATTACAGGATGCAATTGCACATTTGACTTTGTATCTATTTAGTTTCATAAAATGGTAAATATTAAAGAAATTGATTAAATTTTTAGTTTGATATTTTACAAAAACGGAATCTTGTAACACTCCTTTTTTATGACATTATATTGCGATGTTTATGGTAGTTTCGATAGAGTATAATGTTTGGGTACTGTATAATATGCTGGTACTGTATAATAAACATGTACTGTATAAACAACGGCGTTAGAATTTGAGGAAAAGTGGCAACGCTCGCATGCGGAAAGGATTATTAAAATTGAATTATTGTATTGAATTCAAATGATATTTTGGAAAAGAGTCCATACAACTACAAATACATATCGGAATTGTAAAAGGGTAATAGAATTACAGATTTTTCAAAAATTACCCTGAACTATCACTGTCCCGAAACAATGCGGTGGGTATGTAGATTTTTAATTTTAATTTAAATTTAAATTTTGTAAAAAATGCAACCATTTTTCGAAAAAGCGGTAAAATATTTGAATTTTCAACGATCGATATCTCAAAAACTAAACATTTTTGGCAAAATTTTTACTTAATATTTTCTCTTTAGAATGCACCAGTTATACCCAATATGCATGTTTTGTCTAAAATTTTTTTAAAAAGTGCAACCATTTTTCGAAAAAGTGGTAAATATTTGAATTTTCAACGATCGATATCTCGAAAACTAAACATTTTTGGCAAAATTTTTACTTAATATTTTCTCTTTAGAATGCACCAGTTATACCCAATAGGCATGTTTTGTCTCAAATTTTTTTAAAAAGTGCAACCATTTTTCGAAAAAGTGGTAAATATTTGAATTTTCAACGATCGATATCTCGAAAACTAAGCATTTTTAGCAAAATGTTTACTTAATATTTTCTCTTTAGAATGCACCAGTTATTCTAAGTATGCATGTTTTGTCTTAAATTTTGTAAAAATGCAACCATTTTTCGAGAAAGTGGTAAAATATTTGAATTTTCAACGATCGATATCTCGAAAACTAAGCATTTTTGGCAACATTTTAACTTAATATTTTCTCTTTAGAATGCACCATATATACCCAATATGCATGTTTTGTCTCAAGTTTTGTAAAAAAGTGCAACCATTCTTCGAAAGTGCTAAAATATTTAAATTTTCAGCGATTGATATCTCGAAAACTAAGCATTTTTGACAAAATTTTTACTTATTATATTTTCTTATTATTCTTATTATTACTTATTATATATTCTTATTATTATTATATTTTCTCTTTAGAATGCACCATATATACTCAATATGCATTTTTTGTCTCAAGTTTTGGAAAAAATGCAACCATTTTTCGAAAAAGTGGTAAAATATTTGAATTTTCAACGATCGATATGTCGAAAACTAAGCATTTTTAGCAAAATTTTTCCTTAATATTTTCTCTTTAGAATGCACCATAAAGTTTTGGAAAAAATGCTGCCATTTTTCTTAAGTGCTAAAATATTTAAATTTTCGAAGATCGATATCTCGAAAACTAAGCATTTTTAGCAAAATTTTTCTTTTTAGAATGCACCAGTTATTCCCAATATGCATGTTTCGTTTTAAATTTGAATTTTCAACGATCGATATCTCGAAAACAAAACATTTTGGGCATACTTTTTATTTAACATTTTCTCTTTAGAATACACTTTATATACACGATATGCACGTTGTATCTTAACTTTTATGAAAAATGCATTCATTTTTCGAAAAAAAGGTAAACAATTTGAATTCTCAACGATCGATATCTCGTAAACTAAGCTTTTTGTACAAAATTTTTACTTAACAATTTCTCTTTAAAATACACCATTTATTCCCAATATGCTTTTGTTTTAATTTTTTTAAAAAATGTGGCCATTTTTCGAAAAATTTCCTTACTTTGGCACGACAAAATGGAGGAAAACAGCCCACATCGCGGTCTGTTGATTATTTTCGGCTAATGGGTCCACTAAATCGAATTAATGAATAGATGTTCAAAACCATCCTCGTAGGTTGGGAAATGTCGTCATGTTGGAGTTTTGGAGAGGATAACGACCCAAAACTCACATCAGAAGCTTGTACACCGTGGTTTGTGCATTACAATACTAATGGTATGTAGTGGCTTCTTCAATCACCTGATCTTAATCCGATCGAAATCCTTTGGCCAATTGTGTATAAAAAATTGACCTAAATAAATTAAAAAATTATGACTATTTTTCATGCGGCTGTAGAGTGCATGGAATAATAATATATTACAGGATGCAATTGCACATTTGACTTTGTATCTATTTAGTTTCATAAAATGGTAAATATTAAAGAAATTGATTAAATTTTTAGTTTGATATTTTACAAAAACGGAATCTTGTAACACTCCTTTTTTATGACATTATATTGCGATGTTTATGGTAGTTTCGATAGAGTATAATGTTTGGGTACTGTATAATATGCTGGTACTGTATAATAAACATGTACTGTATAAACAACGGCGTTAGAATTTGAGGAAAAGTGGCAACGCTCGCATGCGGAAAGGATTATTAAAATTGAATTATTGTATTGAATTCAAATGATATTTTGGAAAAGAGTCCATACAACTACAAATACATATCGGAATTGTAAAAGGGTAATAGAATTACAGATTTTTCAAAAATTACCCTGAACTATCACTGTCCCGAAACAATGCGGTGGGTATGTAGATAGTTTGGGGACTGTCCCTGAACAATGCAAATGTATATATATAGTAGTAGTAGTAGTAGTAGTAGTAGTATCTTCTTTATTGAATTAAAAGTTGTTTTTAACATATATACAAATTCAAAAAATGTTATCACAAGTTTCATATAAAGAAGGTATAAAAATATGCGACTATGTTCTAATAGAACGTCTGTCGGCTGAAAGTTTATTGCAATTCATTTAATATTAACGATATTCATTTATCAAGAATTGTCTGTATCCATAAGCGCTTGTTGCGTGTGAGGCTAAGTCCAGGACGAAAAAAATTTTGCGTGGGGGGTACTTTAGGTAAGGCATTGTCGCCTACGTGGCGGCCTCGATGCCACAATATTTCGCCAGTCTCCAATTTATGCTGGTGATGGGGGGACTGGAGAGAGCTTTGGACACCGCGGAGGGTTGGTCAAGTGCCCACAATGAGCCAACGTGTCCAATTATACTTTTGTTTTTTGTGTTTTTTTTAGTAAGGGGAGGTTAGTATGGTAGTTTTGTGTTTTGGTTTTGGGGGGGATTAGTTTGGTTAGATATTAGTTTTTTTTTTTATTTTCAGGTTCCTTGGACTGCTCTGGTGGAATGGCTATGACTGATGGAGAACCCCGTGATAGAGGCATTCGACGGACATAGAGTGTTTATCTGCCACAGGAGTCTCCAGCAGCCACAGTCATTTTCCCAGACTACTCAACATGGGTTCGGGGCAAGTCGCGGTAAAACCCAACCGCAAAGGAGGCTTCCCTGCCAAGGATGAATCAAAAGAAATCAAAAAAAAACTAATATCTAACCAAACTAATCCCCCCCCAAAACCAAAACACAAAACTACCATACTAACCTCCCCTTACTAAAAAAAAAACACAAAAAAACAAAAGTATAATTAGACACGTTGGCTCATTGTGGGCACTTGACGCCGACAGGACGGGTGTGCGGTGAAATCGGGCCTCGTAAATCATTGTGTGAGCACAGGGACATCACGTGGGGAACTCCCACGCCCTGAGATTACTAGACGGGCCCTGATACTACTCCATGAGCATACTGACTATTAGGGAAGTACGAAGTTGTTCACAAGTATGAGACTTGTTACTTTGTAAAAATATTGAATTCATTTCAGGTCAATTGCACTATGTAACGTTCGGTTTTTTTTTCAGGTATGAAATCTCTAGTATTCGATTTAAATATCTAGGTCCATAGCTCTAAGGGTTCTACGATTATTTAAAACAAATGTATAGTGGACTGAGATCTATTATTAGAAATTGGTTAAGCTAAAAAAAAGGTATATGAATATATATATATATAGTTAAAATAGTTGTATACTCAAAGAAAACTAAACAAAAGATATTTAAGTAATTGGAAGCTTTTATAAAAACGAACAGGCCTACAGGGTAATATCACAGATAAAGAAGCATATTGCACCATAAATTTAGACTTAATATTAGGACGAACACAAACATAAATTCAATATAATTGCATTCTAATCCTAATATTGCACCGTAATATCACAGCTTCTAAATTTATTATTGCATTAAACTTTTATATCTTTAGCATGAAAATTACCAAGCGGTTTACCCTGAAGTGTTTCCAGTTGGAACATATTGTTCCCAACAGGCTTCACTATTCTACATTTTAAAAACTTCTTGCAAAATTTAGCATTACGATCCCTCGCGAAATCTGACAAAACAGTATTGCGACGATACACTTCTTGGCCAGGTACAAATTTCACCATCCTGGCCCGTTTGTTGTATCTTTGTGCACTCTTCTTCACTTTTTCCCTAATAATCTCTAGCTTTTCTGTCCTCTGCAAATTTAGTATCTCATTATCTGAAAGAGATCCAAGTTTTCGGGCCAGCCTATAGTCCGCCCCATTAGTGAACATATGGTAACCGAACAGTGAAAAAAATGGGGTTACTCCTGTAGCCGAATGGACCGATATCCGCAATGCGCATTCGATCTCTGACAAATAGAGATCCCAATCCCTGTGATCTTCGTCCAGATAACTCCTAATTGCCGCTATTACCGATTGGTTAACCCTTTCTGAGGCATTCGATTGTGGCGAATAAACAGCAGTCTTCATATGGGTTATTCCGTAAGTCGATATCATGTCCTGGAATGCCCTCGATACGAACTGCGCCCCGTTATCGCTGTGGACCACTTCTGGGACACCAAATTTATGAAAGATTTCAGTTACTAAAAATTTCACTACATTATTAGCCGTTGCCTCGCGCATAGCTTTCAAAAAGGTGAATTTGGTGAAGTGATCCACAACAATAAAAATGTACGCATTACCACTTTTCGATCGCGGATACTTCCCCAGGAAATCAATATATAGTTTTTGAAATGGTCTGTCCGTCACAACTTCTTGCCCTATAGTCGGCATCATTCGTTGGTTACATGTCTTTGTTTCCTGACAAACCTGACACTGTTTTACAAATTGTTTCACCTGAGTCGCCATTTTGGGCCAGTAGAAAAACCGTCTCATCCTTTCCAATTTCTTAGTCACTCCGCCATGAGCTACTGTAGGTGCAGAATGAGCTTTTTCTATAATAAGATGAGTGAGAGAAACAGGAACCCAAAGTTTCCAAACATATTCATCTGATAATTCCTGATCGAAAGCTGTCTTCTTAAATATAAGACCGTCTTTTACCATAACGTCTGGCAACTTCCCCTCATTTTCCTTAATATTTCTCATTAGTTCCATATACTCTTCTCCTTCGAATTCTGTGGTCTCAAAATCCAGCAAATCCTCTCTTGCGAGTTCACTGATATCTATCCCAATCGGAGATCTCGACAGCATGTCTGCCACAACATTTTCAGAACCCTTACGGTGTTCTATTTCAAAAATCAAAATTTTGTAGTTGAAGAGACCAACGTGCCAATCTACCGCTCAAATCCTTTAAACTCATCAGCCATTTTAAACTAGCGTGATCTGTTATCACCGTGAATGGCATCATTTCTACATAGGGTTTCCTAAAGCAGGAAAAGCCTCTCACTCGAGTGCGAAGGATTTCCGACCAATCAGCTTATCCTCATTCCTACTTAAGACCCTGGAGAGGATGATAGACATGTATCTTAGAAATAGCGTGGATTCAAGTTCGCATTGCATGAACTAGTCAGCTTTATTGAAAGCTCACTATCTGTCAAAGAATACACAATCGTGGCGTTTCTAGACATCGAAGGGGCGTTCAATAATGTCCATCCGAGCTCGATATTAAATGGACTGACAACTCTGAATGTTGATCCAGGTATACTTAGGCTGTTAGACGAACTTCTAATAAAGAGACGTATTTCAGCCACACTAGGGCAAGCAAACATACAAAGGTATGTGAACAGAGGCACTCCCCAAGGAGGAGTTCTATCACCTCTTCTTTGGAATGTTGCTATAAACAACCTTCTGGTTTCCCTAGAAAAAGAAAGGATAAAAGTGGTGGCATACGCAGATGATGTGGCGCTAGCAGTCAGGGGAAAATTCCCATCCACAATCAGAGATATTATACAGAGAGCTCTCCGGATGACTGAGAAATGGGCGAAAGATAATGGTCTTGGTGTAAATCCAGCAAAGACAGAACTAGTCATGTACTGCAAAGATCGTAAAACTCCCACGGTTAGGCCCATTTCCTTAGGGGGTACTGAAATTCCCTTTGGTGAGTGTGCAAAATACCTTGGCGTTATTTTGGACAGGAAGCTGAATTTTAGGCTTAATATTGAAGAGAGGGCGAGAAAAGCCACGGTAGCTTTGTACTCGTGCAAAAAGGCAATAGGGAAAAAGTGGGGACTAAAACCAAAAATTGTGCATTGGATATACACTGCAGTAGTTAGACCTATAATGCTATATGGTGTTGTAGTCTGGTGGCCGGCACTTCAGAAACCGACTTGTTTAGATAAAGTTCAGCGTATGGCGAGCTTATGTATCTCAGGCGCATTTAGTAAGACAGGAACAGACTCCCTTAATGTCATGCTACATCTATTGCCTTTAGACATTTTGGCCAAACAGTCAGCTGCAACAACGGCTGTGCGGTTGCGCGAGCTATCGCTGTGGTCGGAAAAAATGTACGGTCATAGTTCGGTCCTCAAAATAATGCCAGATGTGCCTAACGTAGTGGATTATACCCTGGCAAAACCACTTTTCGACAAAAAGTTTGAAACTCTAATTCCCAACAGTGAGGCGTGGTGTACACAGACCCCGGGGAATAAAAGATATATAGATTCCTATACTGATGGCTCCAAATTGAATGGACAAGTGGGGTTCGGAGTATATTCTAAAGATCTGGAAATTCGAATAGCGAAAAGAATACCTAATCACTGTAGTGTTTTTCAGGCTGAAATATTAGCAATAAGAGAGGTGGCGAATTGGCTGAGAAGTAATGTTCCAACAAATATTGGCATTAATATATACTCAGACAGTCAACCTGCAATAAAATCCTTGGACTCTGTGTTCCTCAACTCGAAAACGGCCATCGACGGCCGCAAATCTCTCAATGAGATGGCTGAGCAGTACAATATTCACCTAATATGGGTGCCTGGCCATAGGAACATACCGGGGAACTGCGAAGCGGATGAGTTGGCAAGGCTAGGGACTACCTTACATATTCCAGGGGAACTGGAATTTGTTGGTATGCCCCTAGCTACCTGAAAGCTCATGCTGCGTGAGAAGGCTGTTAGGATGGCAAATGTTCGATGGGAGAATTGCAAGGGTTGTAACGACACCAAGCAAATATGGCCCCATTTCAACTTAAACCGCACACTAGATATGCTAATGTTCTCGAGACGTCAGATATCACTCCTGATATCTGCTATAACGGGTCGCTGCCTGATAGGCGATTTTGCAAAAACTATTGGCGCGAAGTATAATGACTATTGTATGAGCTGTCATGATGCGGAGGAAAAAGAATCAATTAAACACCTCTTGTGTGAGTGTCCTGCATTTTGTGTAAAGCGCAAGCAACTTTTAGGAGCATATAGCTTCAGATTACTGGCGGATCTGGAAAACGTTAACTTAAGCAGTCTGCTAATGTTTTTGGAACAATCTGGTTGGTTCAACAAAGAAAAATAATCAAGAAGGTTCAGCGGTTAAAACTAGAAGTGCCCATATGTAATAGGTGCTTTTAGTTAATGTGGTATCACAATGGACTGAATAGTCTAAGTGAGCCTGAATCTTAATCGGGCTGCCACTTTAACCTAACCTAACCTACATAGGGTCTAAACTTTTTAACTGTCATAACGGCAGCCAAACACTCTTTTTCTGTAACACTATAATTTCGCTGACAAGAATTAAGTTTTTGAGAGTAAAAGGCAATCGGATGCTCTTCGTTATTATTACTGATCTGAAACAAAACAGCCCCTATTCCATAATCTGAAGCATCGCATTGTATATAAAACCTTTTCGTAAAATCGGGATGCTTTAGCAGAGGTGCTGTCGTGAGAGCCCTTTTCAATTCCTCAAAAGCATTTATAGCATTTTCATTCATAGTGAACTTTTGTGACATCTTAAGTGTATCGGTAAGCGGTGCTGATATTGAAGCAAAATCTTTTATAAACCTACGGTACCAGCCTGCTGTACCCAAAAAGCTCCTAACTTCGCGAGGATTCCTAGGTATCTTTATCATTCTAATTGCCTGAACTTTATCTGGATCAGTTTTCAACATACCATTTCCAATAATAAAATCAAGATATTTTAACTCCCTGAAACAAAAATGTGACTTTTTCAAACCGATAGTTAAGTTGGCTTTTCTTAAACAATCAGCCACTTCCCCCAATAGTCGAATATGCTCATCAAACTCACTTGAAATTACTAATAAATCGTCGAGATAAATGAAAACATGTTCCTTAAGTCTTTGCGGAATCACTCGATCCATAAGTCGACATAATCTTTGAGCAGCGTTACATAACCCGAACGGCATCACACGAAACTGATATAAAGGCCGTCCGGGTACTGTAAAAGCTGTATAGGGCTTACTTTCATCATCCAACTCGATTTGCCAAAAGGCGTACTTAAGATCAACACTGCTTATATAATGGGTCTCGTCAATTCTGCTTAGGATGCCATCAATATTTTGACGTGGATATGCATCTTTTATTGTTAATTTATTCAGTTTTCTGGCATCCAAGCAGAATCTATTTTTCCCTGGCTTCCTCACAACTGTGGTCCTATTACTCCACGGACTTTCACTCTCTTCTATCACTTTCAACCTCAACATATAATCTATTTCCTCGTAAACTATCGACTGAACCGCTGGAGATAATGGGTAATGTCGGTCCTTAACTGGTACCGTGCCTTCAACTAGTTTTATAGAATGTTTCTCCAAACTTGTACGACCCAGTCCTTTTTCCTCAAAAGTGTCGAATTTCCTAACAACTTCCTGTAACTTCATTTGTTGCTCACCTGTCAAATCGTGTGGATTTAATTTTTGTTCAACCTTTTCATTAGCAAATTCCTTTTGGAGCTGTTCCATATTAATCTCTTCAACATCTAAAAAATCAGGGGCTATATTAAATAATTTCCAAAAATCTATTCCTAAATAAAGTGCCTGCTCTAAATCAGGACATAAATATAAATCTATTTCCTTAACTAAATCTTTATATTTTATATTAGTACTAATTTTCCCTATAATTCTATGTTTATTTCCACTAGCCGTTTTAATATTTGAACAAATAGGCTTGATGACACAATTTAGGTTCTCTATAAATTCTCTACATCCATTTCCTAAAACGCTCACCGAAGCTCCACTATCCAATAACCCTTTAATTTCCATATTTTCTATTTCAACAATGGCAAATATTCTTGGATCTTCCCTAATACTGATTTTTTTAATTGTTTCAATAACCATTTTAATTTTATTCCTCTTTTCAGCAAACTTTTGCCGAACCTTTGGTACTTTTGGGGTCTTATTCCCTCCTTGTGAGCCATCTCGGAAAATCCGGTCACGAACTAGATCATAATTCGATTTTCTAACATCTAATGGTACGTAATGTCGCATCCCCGGTTCATAAAATTGAAGATTAGTACTAACTAAAATTTTTCGCTATCTCCTTCTTCGTTATGGGCCGAGACTTATTTCGTAGTATTACTGTCGTTTCTCGGGGTTCTCGCTCGGACGTGGCCCCCCTCCAAATTCCACGCCCTTGCTGCGGTTTCCCTGTTGACACACAGGACATTTCGGTGTCGTGAAACCAGGTTTCCCACATTTATAACAAAACAAACTTCTAACTGTCGATTCGCAATCCCTAAATCCGTGCCCAGACTTCCGACAATTCCAACATAAAAGTGCTCCATTATTTTGACGATTTAATTGTAACGCCTCTACTTCTTCACAATCATTTCCATAGCCATCTGATTCCGAATCAATTTCCGATACTTCCTGGTACAATTCGTTCACCTGTCTAATAGGACGCGCCGACTGAACCATATTTCTCATGTCTCTTTTCGGGAAATTTCGTTCTGCCTCGTTACATTCTATCCTCAGCTGTTCTACCGACGAGACTTGAATCGGATATACGATACGACCAACACTTTCCTTCACATTTTTCTTCATTATCTTGATCATGTCGTATTCTGAAACGGGTTGCATTAATTTTGCCCTTAACTGGCCCAGGTATCAATCGACTCATTCACCTGTTGTTTTCTTTGAGCTAATTCTGTTAAAATTTCGAAATTGGACCGCGAAGACTGATATTGACTTAGGAGACATTGTTTTAATTCTTCCCAATCGTGAAATTGATGAGTCTTCTGGAATAGCCAGTACCATGACTCAGCCGGCCCCGTTACAATCAATGGAAAATCCCTAATGACTTCTTTCCATGGAATATTATATTGCATTTGATAGTGCTCTAACCGGTATATAAAATCTTCAACCCCTAAACTGCGAGAAGTGCCATCAAAAACTAGGCCTAATTTATCCAGCCTTATTCTCTCTCTCCACAGATGTTGTGTTGCTGCTGGGATTATCGGTACTGAAGTTTGCCTATCTGAAGCATTAGAAGCCGATTCCTGATGAACCCCATTAGCCAATTCCTGACGGACCCCATTACTAGACACCCTATTCTGCGCGTCAGTACTAACATTTGGAGGATTCGACCCCACATCAGATCTGATACTGGCTGTTGCGATCGTAAGTTCCCTGATAGCCCGTGATAAATCATTTATAGTCCTTTTTATATCCCCCATCTCATTTTGGACCAATTCGACTCTATTTTCCAGCGATCGATGCAAAGCCAAAGACTCACCCCTCATAGGAGCCTGATTCGGTCCATTTATAGAACTCGACATATCAACTACACCATTAGGAACTTGTTCCTCCTGTCCCTCCATAATAGTCTGTTCCCTGGGCCTTTTCTCTATGAACTGAATAGAACTATTTGCGTCAAAACTTTCTGGTCTAGCTCTTTTCTTTTTAGCTTGTAACCGAGTCTCAATATTCATTACTTCGCAAACAAAAAAAAATTATTTAAACTGTTTTCCTAACAATTTCACCTACTTTAACACAATCAGTGAAACAAACAACATACATATATCTTCCAACAAAAATATTCTTAGCGATTTATAAATTTACTTTACTTTTCTTATTTCTTTTCAGAATTTCATTTGGGGTGGTAGGCGTGAGATGTGATGTGTGCGGTTTCATATTATCTGTTGGCTCTCCTTGGAGCAATTTTTCCGAATGTGCGTTAGTCACCATAATATAAAATTAAAATCAATTGAATATGTGCCTTCTTAGGGCCTTACATCTGACCCTAGCAAATGTGTCCATTTAAATACTGGACATCACAGTCCTTTAGCCTCGCCAGAACGGCTATCAAGTCATTAATTACACATTTGGTCACTCATATATGTAAACGGAATCTACTCTATTATACCTTCTACCTGAATCCTGTGTGCTAGTCCCGTTTTACCAATATAATACGTACGTCACAACAAAAATTCAGTTTGTATATAATCTATCCACTCATATTCTAAAACTTTTAAGTAAGATCTCTTAACACAACATATCTTTAATCATTCCAGACTGGCTGTTAAGAACCCCTACTTATCCATATTCTAAACAGAGCTTCTAGTTGGGCTATTGCAAATATACTATTGGTCTATTTCTCGTGTTTAGATGTCATACACTATTTTCTGGTCGCCACGACAAGAAATCTTGCCGAGCTACTTCCGTTCGGGCGCCATATTGTTACGGTTACCCTAATGCAACAAAGGAGCAACTCACACACCAGCCAGCACAATCGCTTCCCAGAGGAGGTCCATCCCGTTGCCCTTGTCCAGGTCCGTATCAATAAATATACATGTATAAAAACAACAAATTTACTCACTCTAATACACACATTCTTCCAAACAGGGGACAAGATGTTATATCCCAGCCGCCCGCCCTACCATGACCACTCGAACTCCACAAAATCTTACAGAATGGTCCCACAAGTCCGCTCACATCACAACTTACATCCCGCGCTCACCTACCCCTTTTAGAATAATTTACCACATCATAATCTTCGTTACAATTTCAAATCATATTATAAAAATTTTATTTAGAACAATATATGTAACCCTAATCTCTAATTTAATAAATTTGAACACATATAAGTTATAGTATTTAAAATAAATTATTTTTACCGAAAATAAATTAATAAAAAAATAGAAAAAAAAATCAAGATTATTGAAATGGAGTATGGAGTACCATGACCACTCGAACTCCACAAAATCTTACAGAATGGTCCCACAAGTCCGCTCACATCACAACTTACATCCCGCGCTCACGCTTTCCACCCTTTTATAGCGACGCCGCGATACCTCAATACTTCCAGCGATCGCCATCATTATAGCCATTTAATTTATTGCTTCAATTCCTTCTTAATATATTTCGCTAGTGGCACTTCTCTTTCAAAACTCTTAAATTTCTCGTTTTCCTCTTAACGATAATTTCATGAATGAAACCTGCATTACCCGGCATGCACTAATCACTACTACACTTTACTACGGGGTTGCCTTGCGAGGTTGGCAACACTACGTTATGAACACATCCACCCCCTGTCAATGGGAAAACGTCAAAAAGCATTCTCCTCGTTGTAGCGTCGACATGCTACTTTTCATTTCTTCCTACATTTCTAAAATTTATTAACCTATTTTTTATTTTTTTTTTTATTTTCTGGTTCCTTGGACTGCTCTGGTGGAATGGCTATGACTGATGGAGAACCCCGTGATAGAGGCATTCGACGGACATAGAGTGTTTATCTGCCACAGGAGTCTCCAGCAGCCACAGTCATTTTCCCAGACTACTCAACATGGGTTCGGGGCAAGTCGCGGTAAAACCCAACCGCAAAGGAGGCTTCCCTGCCAAGGATGAATGCCACCAAACGAAAAGGCCATCCCAACGATACAACATAAAGAAACCAAAAAAAAACTAATATCTAACCAAACTAATCCCCCCAAAACCAAAACACAAAACTACCATACTAACCTCCCCTTACTAAAAAAAAACACAAAAAAACAAAAGTATAATTGGACACGTTGGCTCATTGTGGGCACTTGACCAACCCTCCGCGGTGTCCAAAGCTCTCTCCAGTCCCCCCATCACCAGCATAAATTGGAGACTGGCGAAATATTGTGGCATCGAGGCCGCCACGTAGGCGACAAGGCCTTACCTAAAGTACCCCCCACGCAAAATTTTTTTCGTCCTGGACTTAGCCTCACACGCAACACGCTGGAGAGATAAGCGACTAATTTGTTCCAATTTTCATCCTCATAGCCATCTAGTATTTGGATTACTTGTTCAAAGTCCAAAGTTAATTTTTGGAAGGCTGCCATTCTAAATTCTCGTAATACTGGACAAACTCCTAGAAAGTGATACATTGTCTCGATTTCTTGCAAGTTGCAAAGTTTGCATAATTTTTCGTTTTCGTTCGCTTCGAAAGAGTTGTACCCGAGTGATACCATTCCACTTCTAGCTTTAAATATCCAAGTAGCTTTAGTTTGAGTGTATTTGTCATTTAGATACATACATGCTCTACTTGGATCTAAGAATTTATAGATTCGCGAGTTGCTTTCTTGTTTTCTTTGGAGCCCGTATCCAAAAAACATCTCGTCGCATTGAAATTTTGGACAATTGATGTGGAAGGCTGTCTGCGTATTGGAAAAGTGTTCTTCCAATGTACTTCAAATGTAAACCCAATGTATATATTTGTGTATCCTCTACCTCGGTTTCTAGCATCAAAATATAGTTTGGTGTGTTATTTGGTATTTTTAGAATTCTTCTCAGAAAATATCGTTGTAAAGAGTTCACGTCTTCAAAATGTGAAAATCCCCAAACTTCCGCTTCATATGATTGTATGGCTCTACATACAGATAAAAACAATTTCCATTTGGTATTCATATTAATATCGTGCTTGCCCACTAAGTTTTTCCACGCTGAATTTATAGCGTTTTTTGCTTGATTGTTTCTGGCTTGTACATGTCTAGAGAACTTCATTTTTGGGGTAAATATTACTCCCAGATATTTGAATTCATTTACTATATTTATTTGAATTCCTTTATATTTCCAATTTTCATCTCTAGAAATTCTACCTCCATTTCTAAACACCATTATTTCGGACTTAGAGATATTAACCTCCAGATTCCACTCGCTACAGTATGCTTCCAAGTTATGCAATACCTGAATATTATCTGCCAATAGCACAATGTCATCCGCATACAATAAAATCCTTATACTAACATTGTCTATGCTCATACCACCACCAATGTATTCATGTAGATCATTAACAAACAAAGAGAATAGCAGCGGTGATAACAAACATCCTTGTTTTAGGCCTTTTGTAGTATCAAAATACTCAGACATCTCGTGACCAGTCCATACTGCCGATTGCGAATTTTTATATTGTTACGAATTTGATAATTATAGATATAAGTTTATTTAAATTAGTTTCCGTTAATTTAAAATTTAAAATTGTAACGATAAAATTTCGCTATCACTTGTTGGAATCATCTATTCATTTTCTAGTATTTTCCTGAATTTCTTTTATGTTCTTTTGTTTGCTTACCAAAATGTTAGTTCTTACTCTCTCATAGAATAACAACCCCTTTGCTTTGTTATTTTGCTTTCTCATTTCATCTCATTGTCTATTGTCATTGTTGTTGTAGTAATGCGAGCATATATCTATGTGAGTGTGTATGTGTTTGGCAGCCACCAGACGAATTACTTAATGGTCGTAGATCCTTCTAGCATTGTCTAAGAATGTTCTGGCGTTGCCAGAATATTGTAGTGCTACCAGAATGCTCTCGTATTGCCACACCGTCATATATAAAAGCGCTCGCATGCTGCTTGCGAGTCAGTCTTAAAGTGTGAAGTCATAGTAAATAAATTGTAGATTGTCGTTATTTAAAAGAACTGTGTTTTAATTGTCGGGTAATAAAAAAACGCCTAAATATAAAAACGTAACAATTGGTGTCGGAAGTGAAATAACGGAAAAAAAATCTACAATGAAGTTTAATGAGCTTCGTGTGGAAGACTTAAAAAAGGAATTGAGCAAACTGGAGCTGCCGACAACAGGAAAC
Organism: Haematobia irritans; assembly: GCF_050003625.1. Classification (NCBI taxonomy): domain Eukaryota; kingdom Metazoa; phylum Arthropoda; class Insecta; order Diptera; family Muscidae; genus Haematobia; species Haematobia irritans. Next base: position 103,177,627 of record NC_134398.1, read on the forward strand.
AAGACTCAATTACAAAAGCGACTACTGGAAGAGTTCGAGCGGCGCAGTATTGATATCGAAACACATGAGTTCGATTATAAGGAAGATCTTGACGAATCAGTAGTAGCCAGCGCCTTGGAAACTCCATCTGTAGCTTCTAATGTTGTTGATGACACATCGATGGTCAATATTTTGAGCAAAATGATGGAAGAAAATTCTCTAAAAATGCAAGAGAATTCTAGAAAAATGATGGAAGCTAATTCTAGAAAATTGGAAGAAAAATTCGACGAAAATTCTAGAATGGTCAACGAAAAATTACAACAAATTTCTGAAGGCATTGAGAAACGTGTGGACCATATAGAAAATCAAATTGTGGAATTGGATAAGAAAGTTCTTTCCGTGGATGAGAAAATTATGGTTCATGATGAGAAGTTTCTGCACATCGAGAAAAAAATGTCAGAGCTGGAAATTAAAGGTGGTCCAGTGCGCGTCATCGAGGGCTCAAAAATCAAAACTCCTGTTTTCGATGGCTCAACGTCATTTGATGTCTTCAAATTCCAATTCGAAATGGTTGCTTCTAGAAATTTGTGGAATGACGATGATAAAGCAATTGAACTTCTATTGGCATTAAAGGGCAATGCTGCTGATGTGATACAAAGCATTCCCGCTGTTTCTAGAAATAACTATAATGAAGTAATAGCGGCGCTTCAACGCAAGTATGGTGGAGAGCACAAGCAAGACATCTTTAGAATGGAATTAAGAGGTAGAGTCCAGAAATCAAACGAGACTCTACAAGACTTTGCAACAGAAGTTGAGCGGTTGGTGCTACTGACATACCCTGGAGAGAATCATCCTCTTATAGATCGTATCAAGATTGAGACTTTTGTGAATGGCATTCGAGACCCTGAGATAAAATGTGCAACATATGCCGCACAAAAAGCTACATTCACAGAAACAGTAACATTTGCACTTGTACAAGAGACTGCGAGATTGCTGGCACGGCCTCAAATTCACAAAGTACGCAGAGTAGAGACCGAGTGTGAAGAATCGAAATCGGTCATTGAATTGGTAAAAGAGGCTCTAAAGCAGATAATGCAAGAAATGAAGCAGCAAGCAAATAAATCTAGAATGAAATGCTATAACTGTGATAAGGCTGGACATCTTTCCCGGGAATGTAAAGCGTGGCGTAAAACGTCGGGGTCAATCTCGCCATCTCCATTAAACAATAATCAGAAGAAGGCGACCACAAAGCCAAGCGACTCAAATTCAAATTTTGCGGATAATAGAAAAGGTGGCAAACAAGTTATTGATCAAGGCTTGATCACGACGGCATTGCAATGTAGAAAACAGACGCTACTCGAAGGCTGAACCAAAGGAGACAGTTGTAAATGTCAGGCAGTTACACATCGAATCTGGCACAGACTGGTCAACAGACCAACGTAAAGATCCCATTCTGAGAAAAATTATTTCGGCAAAACAAGAAAATAAGAAACCCAGCAAGAAAGACATCGCAGCCGAAAGTCCACTTATGAAAGCATACTGGGCTCAATGGGATAGTATAGTTCTAGTCAATGGATCCCTGCAACGTAAATGGGAAAGCGAAGATGGCAAAAGCAGCCGAAATTTGATCATCGTTCCAGATTCCAAAATAAGAGACGTTTTGGCGGAGTTCCATAATGGTCCCAGTGGAGGTCATCTGGGAATAACCAAAACCGCCGAGAAAGTGAAGCAACGATTCTACTGGGTTGGATGCCAGAAATCAATTGCTGAATGGGTAGCCAATTGCGAGAAGTGCATGAAGGCGAAAGGTCCAACAAGGAAAAGTCGAGGTCCTATGCAAGAGTATAGACCTGGAGCCCCGTTTGAAAGAATAGCAATGGACGTGGCAGGCCCTTTCCCAGTAAGTGATTCTGGAAACCGTTATGTCCTTGTGGTCATGGATTACTTCAGCAAATGGCCGGAGGTGTATGCAATTCCAAACCAAGAGGCAAAAACGATTGTGGATGTGGTCAACAAAAACTGGATATGTCGCTACGGTGTGCCGTCCGAGATTCACTCAGACCAGGGAAGAAATTTTGAATCGGCCATATTCAAAGAGATGTGTGAATCCCTTGGTATCAAGAAAACGAGGACTACACCATTACATCCGCAATCCGATGGCATGGTAGAAAGGTTTAATCGCACTCTGGAGGAACATCTTCGAAAAGTAGTGGACAACGGCCAGAGGGACTGGGACGAGCATATACCAAAGTTTTTGCTGTCGTATAGATCTGCCATTCATGATTCCACCTTCGGAACTGAGTTGAAGTTGCCTGGTGATCTGATATTCGGTGCTAAACCTAATGAGCTCGCCATGGAAGAAAACAGAAACGACATCCCAAACACTTTCGGTGAAGTTCACGAATCAGTGCGCAACAAAATAAAAATGGTCAGCAACAGAATGAAGGCGAGATACGATCGTGCTGTAAATACTGAGGGCTTCCAAGAAGAAGAATTGGTTCTGCTATTTAACCCGCAACGAAAGAAAGGATTGTCTCCTAAACTGCAAACACAGTGGGAAGGCCCATACAAAGTCATCAAGAAGATCAATGATGTTGTATACCGGATTCAGAAGGACGACAGCCCTAGATCAAAGATGAAAGTTGTACATCTGGAACGATTGGCTCCTTACGGAACAGGTTCTGTGCCTGTTCGGGACGAACAGGCTTAAGCGGGAGGCAGTGTTACGAATTTGATAATTATAGATATAAGTTTATTTAAATTAGTTTCCGTTAATTTAAAATTTCAAATTGTAACGATAAAATTTCGCTATCACTTGTTGGAATCATCTATTCATTTTCTAGTATTTTCCTGAATTTCTTTTATGTTCTTTTGTTTGCTTACCAAAATGTTAGTTCTTACTCTCTCATAGAATAACAACCCCTTTGCTTTGTTATTTTGCTTTCTCATTTCATCTGCTTTGTTATTTTGCTTTCTCATTTCATCTCATTGTCTATTGTCATTGTTGTTGTAGTAATGCGAGCATATATCTATGTGAGTGTGTATGTGTTTGGCAGCCACCAGACGAATTACTTAATGGTCGTAGATCCTTCTAGCATTGTCTAAGAATGTTCTGGCGTTGCCAGAATATTGTAGTGCTACCAGAATGTTCTCGTATTGCCACACCGTCATATATAAAAGCGCTCGTATGCTGCTTGCGAGTCAGTCTTAATTAAAGCGTCAAACGAATAACTTCAGTGTGAACGAATTGTAAAGTGTGAAGTCATAGTAAATAAATTGTAGATTGTCGTTATTTAAAAGAACTGTGTTTTAATTGTCGGGTAATAAAAAAACGCCTAAATATAAAAACGTAACAATATAATGACTCTACCATAGTAACCATTTTGTAAGACACACCTATTTGGTGAAGTTTGTATACTAGGGCTTGTCGTGATATATTGTCGAACGCTGCTCTAAAGTCGACGAACAATGCATAGGTTTTTTTCTTTTCTGCCAGCTTGAGGCTAATGATGGTTGAAAGGTTGTATATATTATCAACTGTTGAATACATTTTACGAAATCCGGCTTGGTATTCAGATATAATATTGTGCTTTTCTGCCCAATTGTAAAGACGTTCATTAAGAATACCCATGAATATCTTGGCTATACTGTTCATGAACGAAATCCCTCTGTAATTCGAAGGGTCGTTCACATCTCCTTTCTTGTGTATAGGATAAATTACTGTGTTTGTAAATATTGGATCGGGGTTTCCATTCGTATACATTTTGTTGTAAATTTTTGTTAGCAAACTGTGCAGTTGAACAGTTCCATTTATAATGTGTTCATAGGGGACTCTGTCCTCACCTGGAGTTTTATTTACTTTCACTTTCTGAAGAATTTTCGTTAACTCCGTCATAGTTATCGGTTCATCCAGATCGCTATCTTCATTAAATGCAGGTGCATAATAAATTGGTGTGATATTTTGAGGGCTATTAAGTAACGCCTCAAAATAGGTTTTAAAAGTATTTGAAGAAATAGCTGGTCCTACCTGGGAATATTCCGCTCTTATCTCTCTGGCCATTTTCCACCATTCTTTTGAGTTTCGTATATAATTTAGTTTATTAGCTATACCATTATAGTAAATAGATTTTGTATTATTGCAAATTGTTTTATAATGCTTTTGTGCAGCCAGATATTTTAGTTTGTCGCCAGAGTCTTTTGTTTTTTTAAAAATGCTTAGCAGTTGGAAACTGTATTTTCGGGCATTATTGCATTTTGTATTATACCACTTGCATTTAGGCTCAAACGTTTGTATTGGTTCTGATATATATGGCCAAGATATTTTTATGGTTTCACAGATATCATTAAGTTTGATTTCCTCCTTTGATGCTACCATATATATATATATATATATATATATATATATATATATATATATATATATATATATATATATATATATATATATATATATATATATATATATATATATATATATATATATATATATATATATATATATATATATATATATATATATATATATATATATATATATATATATATATATATATATATATATATATATATATATATATATATATATATATATATATATATATATATATATATATATATATATATATATATATATATATATATATATATATATATATATATATATATATATATATATATGAATCCGTGGCATAAAAGTAGAAAAGAAATAAAAAGGCACTGGTTTAGAATTTGAAACAAAATGTATGGGCTTTATTTAATAAATTATTGTTCGTCAAACAATATTTACCTTCGTAGAAGCGAGAGAGTCTCAAAGTAAGAATGTCCAAAAACTTGTCCTCATTTTCGTACCAAAAGGCACAAAAAGTATTGACAAATCCCAACGGCGGGATTACACTTGAAAATGATTATATGATTGAACAAAGCTAATAAAACGGCATTTGAACTTAAACATTGCCGCCCGCCTTGCAACATCCAGCCATGTTGCAAAATTTAAAAATAAGTTAATAGTTACACTTAAATAATGAAATAATGAAAGTATACAGGATGTACATTTCAGTTAACAAAAATGAGCATTTTATTTTAGTTCAATTTTTTTTTTCCCTTGTTATGGTTTCCAATTCCTGTTTCATTTTTCAAAAACAAATTCATATTTACAAATGTGCTCGTCAAGCACGCGATCGTAAATGGACTTGTCAAGCCCGATCGTTTTAATTAAATTCCAAATAAATTTGACTCGGAAGAGCCGGATGTCGAGGACTCGTTAAGTCGGAAGACAATGGAAGATTGTCTTACACCCAATTATATGTTGCATGGACCCGAAATAACCCACCCAAACATTGTGAGTTGGGCCCATGGGTGACCGGGGCTAGAGTATATTTGTGGTCTCATTTTGTGAAGCACTACGGTCTGCAGTCTTCGTTTAAAGCGCATCGGCCCGAATTCTTTGCAATCACGTGAATGATGCCATGCGTATATGTCGATATACTCGAGCCCTGGTTCTTTCGACTGGTGCCGGAAAGGGTGGCGTAGCCACAAATAATTCTCCTGGATGAACTCCAGAAGCCGTCGTCAACGGTTTTTATTGGTTGCTGTTGCAACATTGTCGGCCAGAATGGCAGAATCAGTAGTCGTACTGATGGTATGTTCATCGGCAAGGGGTGCGATGCTAGCATTAATCTCCCGTTCCTCATCTAACATGGGGACGTCGTCCTCAGACTCTGGAAGGGTAGCAGCCATCTTTGCTATGTTTTCTATCTATGAAAATATAGAAAGATATCGATGACGGAACGGAAAACCAAATTAACATAATGGTCAGGGTGACCAGAAACCGTAGGTCGCCTTACAACTTTTAGTCCGATCTATTGCGATTCGAACGTGGCCATCAAACCAAAGATTTTTCACGTAAACAAAAACTAGAGAGGACGCGAGCATAACGCGACAGATAGACCTATGTTAACTCCCTAAAAGACATGGATGTAATCCATTTGAACAAACGACGACCAATAGTCCCCGGACGAATATCGCGAAGACGACATAATTTCCACGTAGTGAGGAGTAATAGTTCTCGTCGAGAATGTCGTGGACAAATCAAAAGTAGCATGTAAAGTTACCGCTTTCGTAGAAAAGCAGACAGTTTTGTAAATATAACCGTGGGTTATCATCGAGGCGTGACCTGTAAAGCATTCCACATAATCTCATTGTTAAAACCAGTAGTGGTAAAATAGCGTCACGTTCTATGTGAGAAGACAGCTCAGAATTGTGGTGTATATTGCCCTTTGCACCAGACGCATTATTCAAAATATGGTACCCCGTCAATACGTCGTCAACGTACATGCACTTCCGTAGGACTTGTACATAAAGAGGAAACATTCTCCGTGCCGTCAACCAAATGCAAAAGTTGTCCAAGTCACTGTCTGTAACTAAAAATTCTGAATAATATTTTGCAGAGAATATCTTAACTGTATTCAATGCAGAAATGTCTAGGACGGGTTAACATATATATGGCGATATATCTGTGTGATATCGCAATTGTACACGAATTTATACAACCTCCACCTCAAAACGTGGAGAAACAAGTCTGATTGTTGAGTCGGACCGACGTGTAAAAATGTCATTCTAGGTAGTGAAAATCAATCGAAGTCAAATTGTCTTTCTATCGGTGGATGACCGGCGATAAGGCAGATAACAAATTTTCATTTGTAGGCGTAACCTAAATTGGCCTCATATGGTATAACTGTATGTACCCCCGGACAAAGTCGTGATGAATCGTCTTAATTCATGGTTTCCACAAGAGGGATGCCTAATTTCGAAGAAATTGTGTCAACCAGGCCGTCCTTGGTTTCCGATTTGTCCGAAGAAATAAGTTTCAAGAGGAAGAGTATCTTCACTCAGAATACCGTCGGGATGTCGTTTTATAATTTTCCTCGCAAAACTTATCTAAATCAGATAAGGGAGGACGTCGGGGAAGCGGAGAAGTGTCTCGTCAAGACCATTTCCCTTGGGGAGGTCCACAGTAGTCGTGTAGACAGAAATATTCGAGGAAGGGATAGGACCCGTGACAACCCAGCCGAAGACTGTGTTTTGCGCTAGTAGCGATCCCAAAATATTCGTCCGAGTATCGTGCAATAGAATTTTCGGATAAAGATCCGCGCCCAATAGAAGGTCAATAGGACGACAAACAAATAAATTGGGTCGGCCAAACGTAGATTTGGCATACTAGACACAATGTCACGATCTAGAGAAAATGATGGCAGGTTGCCGGAAATGTTCGGAAGAACGTACGCTGTAGTCTCCAGTAGGAGCGACTCATCTAGTGGGGTACCAATGCAAAGTGAACAAAGTTCTCTCGACGTGATCGAAACACTTTGATTCACACCAGAAATTGTAGCCGAAGTCGAAGACGTACTCAGTCCAAGTCGGTTCCGCAATCCTTCCGTAATAAAGGATGATTCCGAAGCGGGATCTATTAAGGCCCTAGCAGGATACGTGATACCCTGGTGAACGATATTCACCATTGCAGTTCCTAATAATACATTTCCAGTACGTGAAGTATGGAATACCTGTCTATTCGACGTCCCTGACACACTGCCAGTCGATGTAGAAGGCTGATTGGTATCCACTGATGCTACCCCGGGATCTCGTGTAACGGATGCAGAAACGACAGGAGTAGCCCTAGGGCTATCTGATATATCCCTATGCAAAAGAGTGTGGTGTCTTCTACTACATTTACCGCAATCATATGCGCTGGGGCAATTAGCTGCAACATGTCTGCGGGACAGACAATTCATGCAGCACTGATGACGCTTAACAATATTCATCCTCTCAAGAACTGAAAGATTATGAAACCTAGAACACGTTCTGAGGTGATGCTGTCGTCGACAGAGAACGCATAATCTGTCAGGAGAGGATTGGGAGTAAGGAGGCGTACTTGTTGGGGAACGAGTCTTTTTCGCATTTGTGAAATGCGAGCGAATTCTTTTGTTGGCTGGAGGCCTGGCGTCAATGCCGCGGATATCGCGAAGACATGTCAATGTCTGGATTCTTTCCGTGAGAAAGAAGTCCAAATCTGACCAAGAAGACAAAGCAGACTTGTCCTTTATACTCTGTTCCCAAAGTGTAACAGTACATTTCGGCAACCTCTGAAGGCATAAAAACACGAGGATGGGATCCCAGTCGTCAGTGGCCACATCGTAGATGGACATTGTCGAAATGCATGTCGAGATACCACGTTGTAGTTTCTTCAGTCCTGAACTGGTCTCAGACTCCAAGACCGGTAAATCAAATAATAACTTGAGTTGGTGGTTCACCAATAGGCGGGTATTATCATAAGTACCCTTTAGCGCCTTCCACGCAAGAGCGAAGCTTCTATGCGTGAGCGGAAATTTCGAAACAACCTCGCGAGCTTCACCACTGGTATTCTTGAGCAAATGACATAATTTCGCAATTTCGCTAAGTCGGCTATTGTTAATATATACCGCTGTAAAGAAATCTCTAAATGTTGGCCAATTGAGAAAATCGCCGTCAAAAACATCTATATCACAAGGCGGCAAATTGAGACTGTGGGAGGAGCTATTGTCTCCCCTAGAACTGATGGAAGAACTGCGTGACTCATCGGACCTATGAGAAACATTCAAAAGTGATGTTTGGTCCACCAACCGAGGCGATTTAGCAGAATGCTTAGATGGTGCACGTAGTGCATCCAATTCACGTTGAATTGATTCCATAACGTTCAGATAACAATTATAAACCACATCATATTTGCTGTCAACAGCGGCGACTGCCTCGGTTGCGTTGCTCTGTGTGGACACAAAGTCAAGACATTCGTCGAATAAGCTCTTAACTTTTTCCCACAACGACTTAGCCTCGGAACCATGACATTCTAGTCTATAGGCGGGTAGATCATCGTCTCGCAAACTGTGAAACTTCGTTTCAAATCGGACTACTGCGTCAGTTGCTCTTGTGAAAGCAGTTAGTGGTGTAGTAGTCATTATGACAAAGTACTGTCAAACTTAAAGGGCGAAGAAATTGACACGTGATGTCCAAAACTCTCGAAAAGAGTATAAATCGATCCAAACGCTACTTCGATTTGTCGTCGAACAAATGAAAATGCATTTTTTTTCGTGTATGCGAAATGTGTATCGTCAACACACAATATTTTTCGTAGTGTAACGAAAGTACCACAAATGTGAACAAGGTAACGTAATTACCACAAAAACACAAAAAATTAGATCAGAAAATGTCTCACAGTGTACGGAGTACAACCAATTTTTTACAGTGTATCGTCGATACACCAATTTCCTTACAGTGTATTGGAAATACCAGCTAAAATTAGCTCTGTAAGGTAAATGATAAGTATTTTAACTTTTTGTAAAAATTGGCGAAAAAATTCTCTAAGTGTATGAAAACACGTAAAGTTTCTTCAAGTGTATCGTAAATACAAGAAACCCTTTTTCGCGTGGCGAAATATATGCAAAATCTTTATTTGGAAAATATTACAATATTTTTCCCAGTGTGCCCTGTGTACCAAAAGATTTTTGCAAGTGTATCGTGAATACAAAAAATATTTTCAGTGTATCGTAGAATACCAAGAATGATTTTTGCGTGGCGAATTATCGAAAAAATTGAAACTTGATATATTACGAGAGAGTTTCTCTCAGTGTATATATTATCCAAAATTTCTCCCAGTGTACGTAGATACACAAAATTTGTGCAAGTGTATCGTGAATATCACTTGCCAAATGGAAAAATTACAAAACAATAAAAAGTCGTGAACTTTAAATTGTAAAATATCAACTTGACCGATTGTAGGGTGCACGGACTGTAAGATGCACGCTACCAAACGGTAAGGTCCAACAACAACAATAATATAAAAATCAAAAAGTTTCGTGGAAACTCACATATGTCAATATTAAAATAATATAATATATTGTTACGAATTTGATAATTATAGATATAAGTTTATTTAAATTAGTTTCCGTTAATTTAAAATTTAAAATTGTAACGATAAAATTTCGCTATCACTTGTTGGAATCATCTATTCATTTTCTAGTATTTTCCTGAATTTCTTTTATGTTCTTTTGTTTGCTTACCGAAATGTTAGTTCTTACTCTCTCATAGAATAACAACCCCTTTGCTTTGTTATTTTGCTTTCTCATTTCATTGTCTATTGTCATTGTTGTTGTAGTAATGCGAGCATATATCTATGTGAGTGTGTATGTGTTTGGCAGCCACCAGACGAATTACTTAATGGTCGTAGATCCTTCTAGCATTGTCTAAGAATGTTCTGGCGTTGCCAGAATATTGTAGTGCTACCAGAATGTTCTCGTATTGCCACACCGTCATATATAAAAGCGCTCGCATGCTGCTAACGAGTCAGTCTTAATTAAAGCGTCAAACGAATAACTTCAGTGTGAACGAATTGTAAAGTGTGAAGTCATAGTAAATAAATTGTAGATTGTCGTTATTTAAAAGAACTGTGTTTTAATTGTCGGGTAATTAAAAACGCCTAAATATAAAAACGTAACAATTGGTGTCGGAAGTGAAATAACGGAAAAAAAATCTACAATGAAGTTTAATGAGCTTCGTGTGGAAGACTTAAAAAAGGAATTGAGCAAACTGGAGCTGCCGACAACAGGCAATAAGGCCCAGCTTCAAAAGCGTCTACTGGAAGAGTTTGAACGGCGTAATATGGACATTGCGACGCATGAGTTTGATTATAAGGAAGACATTGATGAATCAATACTCGTCAATACAAGCAGTGTAGAAACTCCATCTGTGGCTTCGAGTGTTGTGGATTACACATCAATGCTCAATGTTTTGAGCAAAATGATGGAAGCAAATTCTAGAAAAATGGAAGAAAAATTCGACGAAAATTCTAGAAAAATGGAAGAAAATTCTAGAAAATTACAGAAAGAAAATGCCCTACAAATGGAAGCAAGTTCAAGAAAATTGGAAGAAAAATTCGACGAAAATTCTAGAATTCTCAATGAAAAACTACAACAAATTTCTGAAGGCATGGAAAAACGTGTGGACCATATAGAAAATCAAATTGTGGAATTGGATAAGAAAGTTCTTTCTGTGGATGAGAAAATTATGGTTCATGATGAGAAGATTCTGCACATCGAGAAAAAAATGTCAGAGCTGGAAATTAAAGGTGGTCCAGTGCGCGTCATTGAGGGCTCAAAAATCAAAACTCCTGTTTTCGATGGCTCAACGTCATTTGATGTCTTCAAATTCCAATTCGAAATGGTTGATTCTAGAAATTTGTGGAATGACGATGATAAAGCAATTGAACTTCTATTGGCATTAAAGGGCAATGCTGCTGATGTGATACAAAGCATTCCCGCTGCTTCTAGAAATAACTATAATGAAGTAATAGCGGCGCTTCAACGCAAGTATGGTGGAGAGCACAAGCAAGACATCTTTAGAATGGAATTAAGAGGTAGAGTCCAGAAATCAAACGAGACTCTACAAGACTTTGCAACAGAAGTTGAGCGGTTGGTGCTACTGACATACCCAGGAGAGAGTCACCCACTTGTGGACCGCATCAAAATTGAGACCTTTGTGAATGGCATTCGAGACCCAGACATAAAATGTGCAACATATGCGTCACAAAAGGCTACATTCGCAGAAACAGTAACATTTGCACTTGCGCAAGAAACTGCGAGATTGCTGGCACGGCCTCAAATTCACAAAGTACGCAGAGTAGAGACCGAGTGTGAAGAATCGAAATCTATCATTGACTCGATGAAAGAGGCAATGAAGCAGTTAATGCAAGAATTGAAACAGGATGCAACTAAATCCCGAATCAAATGCTATAACTGTGATAAGACGGGACATCTAGCTCGAGAATGCAAAGCACGACGCAAACGGTCAAGATCCACATCACCATCTCCATTAAACAATAACCATAAGAAGGTGACCCCACAGTCAAGTGAGTCACCTTTAAACTAAATCGAGCTAGTTCAGCGGGGCAAGAGCTGGCTCCCACAGACGATGGCCCCACCATCTCCATAGCAATAGTTCAACAGAAAAATAACAATTTAACTATTGCGGGTGTTATTAATGGCGACAAGCGTACTTTGACGTTGGATACTGGTGCATCAAAGTCTATCATTAGATCTGATTTAGTAAAAGGAAAAGTTACACCACTGATTGGAGTAAAGCTACGCACGGCTACAGGGGAACCCGCAACCGTATATGGAAAGGTCGCCGTAAAATTAACTATTGCTAACAAATCCGTTACTTATGATTTCATTGTGGCCGATATAATAGACGAAGTTATAATTGGAGCGGATTTCATGATTGCTTTTGGTATCAATCTGGATATGAAGCGTCGTGTAATGACATGGTGCGATGCCGAAATAACGGTAAACGTGGGCTATAGTCAGAATACACCCGTCAGACGTTTGACAACGAGCCAGTCAGAGTCTATACCACCGAATGCCGAAGCAATTATATGGGTTTCTATGAATGGAGATTGTGAAGTCGGCCAATTGTGGGTTGTTGAACCAGCAGAAAACAAAAGCAACAACATCTTGATAGCAAATGCCCTGGTAACAACGAACGAAGAGAGACTAATACCAGTTCGTGTCTTGAACTTGTCTGACAATCACGAGCAAATTGTAAAATTTTCTGACATTGGCAAATGTACACCAGCCGAGGCAATAGTCAATTTGGAAGGCAACTCATCAAAGACACATGGAGCAGTGAGAAAACATCTAGAAGCGTATGTCGAGGCTTGGACACGTCATCTATCGCCGTTAAAGAGAAATAAAGCCAAGAAATTGTTGTGGAAAAACGCCTGTGCTTTTGCTTCTGAAAAGGGAAATCAAGGAAGAGAACCAGAAGCCCAGTAAGAAAGACATCGCAGCCGAAAGTCCACTTATGAAATCATACTGGGCTCAATGGGATAGTTTAGTTCTAGTCAATGGATCCCTGCAACGTAAATGGGAAAGCGAAGATGGTAAGAGCAGCCGAAATTTGATCATCGTTCCAGATTCCAAAATAAGAGATGTTTTGGCGGAGTTCCATAATGGTCCCAGTGGAGGTCATCTGGGAATAACCAAAACCGCCGAGAAAGTGAAGCAACGATTCTACTGGGTTGGATGCCAGAAATCAATTGCTGAATGGGTAGCCAATTGCGAGAAGTGCATGAAGGCGAAAGGTCCAACAAGGAAAAGTCGAGGTCCTATGCAAGAATATAGACCAGGAGCCCCGTTTGAAAGAATAGCAATGGACGTGGCAGGCCCTTTCCCAGTAAGTGATTCTGGAAACCGTTATGTCCTTGTGGTCATGGATTACTTCAGCAAATGGCCGGAGGTGTATGCAATTCCAAACCAAGAGGCAAAAACGATTGTGGATGTGGTCAACAAAAATTGGATATGCCGCTACGGCGTGCCTTCCGAGATTCACTCAGACCAGGGAAGAAATTTTGAATCGGCCATATTCAAAGAGATGTGTGAATCCCTTGGTATCAAGAAAACGAGGACTACACCATTACATCCACAATCCGATGGCATGGTAGAAAGGTTTAATCGCACTCTGGAGGAACATCTTCGAAAAGTAGTGGACAACGGCCAGAGGGACTGGGACGAGCATATACCAAAGTTTTTGCTGTCGTATAGATCTGCCATTCATGATTCCACCTCTCGAACACCGGCCAATGTTCTATTCGGAACTGAGTTGAAGTTGCCGGGTATTCTGATATTCGGGGCTAAACCTAATGAGCTCGCCATGGAAGAAAACAGAAACGACATCCCAAACACTTTCGGTGAAGTTCACGAATCAGTGCGCAACAAAATAAAAATGGTCAGCAACAGAATGAAGGCGAGATACGATCGTGCTGTAAATACTGAAGGCTTCCAAGAAGAAGAATTGGTTCTGCTATTTAACCCGCAACGAAAGAAAGGATTGTCTCCTAAACTGCAAACACAGTGGGAAGGCCCATACAAAGTCATCAAGAAGATCAATGATGTTGTATACCGGATTCAGAAGGACGACAGCCCTAGATCAAAGATGAAAGTTGTACATCTGGAACGATTGGCTCCTTACGGAACAGGTTCTGTGCCTGTTCGGGACGAACAGGCTTAAGCGGGAGGCAGTGTTACGAATTTGATAATTATAGATATAAGTTTATTTAAATTAGTTTCCGTTAATTTAAAATTTAAAATTGTAACGATAAAATTTCGCTATCACTTGTTGGAATCATCTATTCATTTTCTAGTATTTTCCTGAATTTCTTTTATGTTCTTTTGTTTGCTTACCGAAATGTTAGTTCTTACTCTCTCATAGAATAACAACCCCTTTGCTTTGTTATTTTGCTTTCTCATTTCATTGTCTATTGTCATTGTTGTTGTAGTAATGCGAGCATATATCTATGTGAGTGTGTATGTGTTTGGCAGCCACCAGACGAATTACTTAATGGTCGTAGATCCTTCTAGCATTGTCTAAGAATGTTCTGGCGTTGCCAGAATATTGTAGTGCTACCAGAATGTTCTCGTATTGCCACACCGTCATATATAAAAGCGCTCGCATGCTGCTAACGAGTCAGTCTTAATTAAAGCGTCAAACGAATAACTTCAGTGTGAACGAATTGTAAAGTGTGAAGTCATAGTAAATAAATTGTAGATTGTCGATATTTAAAAGAACTGTGTTTTAATTGTCGGGTAATTAAAAACGCCTAAATATAAAAACGTAACAATATAATAAATACTGTTATTTTATTGTTTATATCGACCGACCGTAGGGTACACTAGCACGTAACACGAACGATAATAGTAAACGACCGATATCCGTAGGAATCAACAATAAATACTTCTCTCAATTGAACTTGCAAAAAATTATTTTTATAATTTAGCGCCGTAAGCGACCCACGCTAATAAACCAACGTGTATGCAGTTCGAACACCTGTGTGCGTACGTGTGTATATCAAGTTGAACGGCAACTGTATAACACTTTACTATTGATGCCTATTGGCAAACCAATGCTTACAACCAATGCAATTGTTTTTGTTTTTTTTTGCAGATCGAAGATCAAAAACAAAAACAATGGAAGATGAAGATGGGAAAATGGCAGCAGAGGGTATCAAAACATTGACGGCGTTCGATGCAAACGTGTCGTTTATGATTTTTTGTTCCACAAATTAAACTAAGAATAAAAAGAAATTTATATCAGGGAATGACGTAGAACAATCGGTCAAAAGTTTCTCATTATTATTTACACAAAATTTAACATCATTTGTGAGTTTTTAACAAAAAATATTGCAAATTAAAAATGAACGAACGTGTGTATCGAACACCGTAAATGCAACTTTTGGCATGACGTTGCCCATTCTCCCGTCTTCATCATCTATTGTTTTTGATCAAAAAACCAAAAGAAAAACACAACAATATATACGCAAACAAATGACAAAATACAGCGAAAATTAAATGCAACTTTGACGTTGAATATTTGGACGAAAACAAAGTGGAATTAAACGCACTTTTCAACACTTTAATGACAATGTAACCGGGTATTAAAGACCGACGGATAATTTAATTTTGTTTCGTAGAGATATAAAATACGAGTTGTAAAGCGACCGTAGGCGAGTGTTTATTTTTGTTTTATTTATATTTACACCGAAGGATATGCTCACTTTTTAATTATCACTGAAAGTACATACCTTGGTTGTTGATAATAAAAATATTTGTGTAATAAATTGAAAATGCCTCGTAGAGGATGGTGATCGTCAATCGTTTGTTGTTGATTGGCGTAGCCTTTGCCTTCGAGGAAGAAATAAAAAAACCCGAATTAATACTTTCCAAAAATTATCCGGTTCGAAGGACCAATGAATGCGTGGCATAAAAGTAGAAAAGAAATTAAAAGGCACTGGTTTAGAATTTGAACCAAAATGTATGGGCTCTATTTAATAAATTATTGTTCGTCAAACAATATTGTTACGAATTTGATAATTATAGATATAAGTTTATTTAAATTAGTTTCCGTTAATTTAAAATTTCAAATTGTAACGATAAAATTTCGCTATCACTTGTTGGAATCATCTATTCATTTTCTAGTATTTTCCTGAATTTCTTTTATGTTCTTTTGTTTGCTTATCGAAATGTTAGTTCTTACTCTCTCATAGAATAGCAACCCCTTTGCTTTGTTATTTTGCATTCTCATTTCATCTCATTGTCTATTGTCATTATTGTTGTTGTTGTAGTAATGCGAGCATATATCTATGTGAGTGTGTATGTGTTTGGCAGCTACCAGACGAACAACCTAATGGTCGTAGATCCTTCTAGCATTGTCTAAGAATGTTCTGGCGTTGCCAGAATATTGTAGTGCTACCAGAATGTTCTCGTATTGTCACACCGTCATATATAAAAGCGCTCGCATGCTGCTAACGAGTCAGTCTTAATTAAAGCGTCAAACGAATAACTTCAGTGTGAACGAATTGTAAAGTGTGAAGTCATAGTAAATAAATTGTAGATTGTCGTTATTTAAAAGAACTGTGTTTTAATTGTCGGGTAATTAAAAACGCCTAAATATAAAAAACGTAACAATTGGTGTCAGAAGTGGAATAACGAAAAAAAATCTACAATGAAGTTTAATGAGCTTCGAGTGGAAGACTTAAAAAAGGAATTGAGCAAACTGGAGCTGCCGACAACGGGCAATAAGGCCCAGCTTCAAAAGCGTCTACTGGAAGAGTTTGAACGGCGTAATATGGACATTGCGACGCATGAGTTTGATTATAAGGAAGACATTGATGAATCAATACTCGTCAATACAAGCAGTGTAGAAACTCCATCTGTGGCTTCGAATGTTGTGGATTACACGGATGAAAAAGACTGTTTTTCATATGTTTGGATATAAACATTATATGTTTGGAACACAAATTTTTAAACACAATATTTTTGAGTGCAAGCATATAATGTTCATAAACTAGCATAACATGTTTGGGACATATATGTTAATATGTTAGAACATATTATGTTTGGGACATAAAATGTTTGTAAATATAATATGCTTGGATGCAAACATATATTAATTTAGAAATAGCCTATAAACATATATGTGTTTAGTAGCTTGGAGCGCTATTTAACAGGGAGCGATATTGAATTAAGTTGGTGGTTGTTGCTTGTTATTACAAAATTAACATTTTATTTTTCCTTGGGCAATTGATCAGCTACTTCTTTGATCCTTGCAAACTGTGTGGTCCGCTGTTCGAATCCCCGTCCGGCAAAAGGTAAAATTAAAATAAAAAAAAATCATAAAATTGAATAATTTCTTCTACAATGTTTGTATTACAGAAAAAGGTGCTAAGAACTAAAAAATCTCGTGGAAGTGAGAAAGATGTGGGGGAATATACAATTGGGCAGAAACAAAATTTTGAGCATTCAGGTCGAAAACCTATGTTGTTAGCACCTATATTACCTGTTTATTTTCATAATTCATTATGATTGTAAATATATAAATAAATAAATAAAATTTTGAGCACAATATTGTTTGGGAGAATTTTTTTTAAGCATACAATATTTTTGGGTGCAAAATGCTTCCAAACATATTATATGTTCACATAATAACATATTGTTTTTTGGAAGACAACATTATTGAATTTGGATGCAAAAATACAAAATGTTTGGAACTTAGACTACCCAAACATATATTGTTTAGACCAATATGCTTTCAAACATATTATATATTGGTAGAGATCAAACATATAAATGTTTGGGCAATACCCAAAAATGTATATGTTTGAAGCAAAATATGTTTGGGAGTATATGTTACAGAAGCGATTTTTTGTGAGCGTGTACACATCAATGCTCAATGCTTTGAGCAAAATGATGGAAGAAAATTCTAGAAAAATGGAAGAAAATTCTAGAAAATTGGAAGAAAAATTCGACGAAAATTCTAGAATGGTCAACGAAAAATTACAACAAATTTCTGAAGGCATGGAGAAACGTGTGGACCATATAGAAAATCAAATTGTGGAATTGGATAAGAAAGTTCTTTCCGTGGATGAGAAAATTATGGTTCATGATGAGAAGTTTCTGCACATCGAGAAAAAAATGTCAGAGCTGGAAATTAAAGGTGGTCCAGTGCGCGTCATCGAGGGCTCAAAAATCAAAACTCCTGTTTTCGATGGCTCAACGTCATTTGATGTCTTCAAATTCCAATTCGAAATGGTTGCTTCTAGAAATTTGTGGAATGACGATGATAAAGCAATTGAACTTCTATTGGCATTAAAGGGCAATGCTGCTGATGTGATACAAAGCATTCCCGCTGTTTCTAGAAATAACTATAATGAAGTAATAGCGGCGCTTCAACGCAAGTATGGTGGAGAGCACAAGCAAGACATCTTTAGAATGGAATTAAGAGGTAGAGTCCAGAAATCAAACGAGACTCTACAAGACTTTGCAACAGAAGTTGAGCGGTTGGTGCTACTGACATACCCAGGAGAGAGTCACCCACTTGTGGACCGCATCAAAATTGAGACCTTTGTGAATGGCATTCGAGACCCAGACATAAAATGTGCAACATATGCGTCACAAAAGGCTACATTCGCAGAAACAGTAACATTTGCACTTGCGCAAGAAACTGCGAGATTGCTGGCACGGCCTCAAATTCACAAAGTACACAGAGTAGAGACCGAGTGTGAAGAATCGAAATCTATCATTGACTCGATGAAAGAGGCAATGAAGCAGGTAATGCAAGAATTGAAACAGGATGCAACTAAATCCCGAATCAAATGCTATAACTGTGATAAGACGGGACATCTAGCTCGAGAATGCAAAGCACGACGCAAACGGTCAAGATCCACATCACCATCTCCATTAAACAATAACCATAAGAAGGTGACCCCACAGTCAAGTGAGTCACCTTTAAACTAAATCGAGCTAGTTCAGCGGGGCAAGAGCTGGCTCCCACAGACGATGGCCCCACCATCTCCATAGCAATAGTTCAACAGAAAAATAACAATTTAACTATTGCGGGTGTTATTTATGGCGACAAGCGTACTTTGACGTTGGATACTGGTGCATCAAAGTCTATCATTAGATCTGATTTAGTAAAAGGAAAAGTTACACCACTGATTGGAGTCAAGCTACGCACGGCTACAGGGGAACCCGCAACCGTATATGGAAAGGTAACCGTAAAATTAACTATTGCTAACAAATCCGTTACTTATGATTTCATTGTGGCCGATATAGTAGACGAAGTTATAATTGGAGCGGATTTCATGATTGCTTTTGGTCTCAATTTGGATATGAAGCGTCGTGTAATGACATTGTGCGATGCCGAAATAACGGTAAACGTGGGATACGACGGGAATACACCTGTCAGACGTTTGACAACGAGCCAGTCAGAGTCTATACCACCGAATGCCGAAGCAATTATATGGGTTTCTATGAATGGAGATTGTGAAGTCGGCCAATTGTGGGTTGTTGAACCAGCAGAAAACAAAAGCAACAACATCTTGATAGCAAATGCCCTGGTAACAACGAACCAAAGGAGACAGTTGTAAATGTCAGACAGTTACACATCGAATCTGGTACAGACTGGTCAACAGAGCAACGTAAAGATCCCATTCTGAGAAAAATTATTTCGGCAAAACAAGAAAATAAGAAACCCAGCAAGAAAGACATCGCAGCCGAAAGTCCACTTATGAAAGCATACTGGGCTCAATGGGATAGTTTAGTTCTAGTCAATGGATCCCTGCAACGTAAATGGGAAAGCGAAGATGGCAAGAGCAGCCGAAATTTGATCATCGTACCGGATTCCAAAATAAGAGACGTTTTGGCGGAGTTCCATAATGGTCCCAGTGGAGGTCATCTGGGAATAACCAAAACCGCCGAGAAAGTGAAGCAACGATTCTACTGGGTTGGATGCCAGAAATCAATTGCTGAATGGGTAGCCAATTGCGAGAAGTGCATGAAGGCGAAAGGTCCAACAAGGAAAAGTCGAGGTCCTATGCAAGAGTATAGACCTGGAGCCCCGTTTGAAAGAATAGCAATGGACGTGGCAGGCCCTTTCCCAGTAAGTGATTCTGGAAACCGTTATGTCCTTGTGGTCATGGATTACTTCAGCAAATGGCCGGAGGTGTATGCAATTCCAAACCAAGAGGCAAAAACGATTGTGGATGTGGTCAACAAAAACTGGATATGTCGCTACGGTGTGCCGTCCGAGATTCACTCAGACCAGGGAAGAAATTTTGAATCGGCCATATTCAAAGAGATGTGTGAATCCCTTGGTATCAAGAAAACGAGGACTACGCCATTACATCCACAATCCGATGGCATGGTAGAAAGGTTTAATCGCACCCTGGAGGAACATCTTCGAAAAGTGGTGGACAACGGCCAGAGGGACTGGGACGAGCATATACCAAAGTTTTTGCTGTCGTATAGATCTGCCATTCATGATTCCACCTCACCGGCCAATTTTCTATTCGGAACTGAGTTGAAGTTGCCTGGAGATCTGGTATTCGGCGCTAAACCTAATGAGCTCGCCATGGAAGAAAACAGAAACGACATCCCAAACACTTTCGGTGAAGTTCACGAATCAGTGCGCAACAAAATAAAAATGGTCAGCAACAGAATGAAGGCGAGATACGATCGTGCTGTAAATACTGAGGGCTTCCAAGAAGAAGAATTGGTTCTGCTATTTAACCCGCAACGAAAGAAAGGATTGTGTCCTAAACTGCAAACACAGTGGGAAGGCCCATACAAAGTCATCAAGAAGATCAATGATGTTGTATACCGGATTCAGAAGGACGACAGCCCTAGATCAAAGATGAAAGTTGTACATCTGGAACGATTGGCTCCTTACGGAACAGGTTCTGTGCCTGTTCGGGACGAACAGGCTTAAGCGGGAGGCAGTGTTACGAATTTGATAATTATAGATATAAGTTTATTTAAATTAGTTTCCGTTAATTTAAAATTTCAAATTGTAACGATAAAATTTCGCTATCACTTGTTGGAATCATCTATTCATTTTCTAGTATTTTCCTGAATTTCTTTTATGTTCTTTTGTTTGCTTATCGAAATGTTAGTTCTTACTCTCTCATAGAATAGCAACCCCTTTGCTTTGTTATTTTGCATTCTCATTTCATCTCATTGTCTATTGTCATTATTGTTGTTGTTGTAGTAATGCGAGCATATATCTATGTGAGTGTGTATGTGTTTGGCAGCCACCAGACGAACAACCTAATGGTCGTAGATCCTTCTAGCATTGTCTAAGAATGTTCTGGCGTTGCCAGAATATTGTAGTGCTACCAGAATGTTCTCGTATTGTCACACCGTCATATATAAAAGCGCTCGCATGCTGCTAACGAGTCAGTCTTAATTAAAGCGTCAAACGAATAACTTCAGTGTGAACGAATTGTAAAGTGTGAAGTCATAGTAAATAAATTGTAGATTGTCGTTATTTAAAAGAACTGTGTTTTAATTGTCGGGTAATTAAAAACGCCTAAATATAAAAAACGTAACAATATTTACCTTTGTAGAAGCGAGAGAGTCTCAAAGTAAGAATGTCCAAAAACTTGGATGGCGAAAGGCGGGGGTTGATGACATTTGACGTTAGAAAATGTCCTCATTTTCGTACCAAAAGCCAGAAAAGGTATTGAGAAATCCTAACGGCGGTATTACACTTGAAAATGATTATATGATTAAACAAAGCTAATAAAACGGCATGTGAACTTAAACATATATATATATATATATATATATATATATATATATATATATATATATATATATATATATATATATATATATATATATATATATATATATATATATATATATATATATATATATATATATATAATATATATATATATATATATATATATATATATATATATATATATATAAAGGGTGATGAAAAATCAAATTAAATTTCTTTTTCAAGTTCAATTAGTATAAAATTCAGGAAAAATATTCAGTTAGGCTTTCGCTTTTCCAAATCCGAATTGCCGGGCCTCACGCTTGACACCTGCCATCAGGTTTTGTACAGCCACCTTGTCCACCTTCTTCGCCGCAGAAAGTCAGTTTGCCTTGAACTGCTGCTCGTCCTTAGCAGTTTTTTGGTCTTCTTTAGGTTCCGCTTGACAATAGCCCAGTATTTCTCAATTGGGCGGAGCTTTGGCGTGTTGGGAGGGTTCTTGTCCTTGGGAACCACCTGCACGTTGTTGGCGGCGTACCACTCCATGGCCTTTTTACCGTAATGGCAAGATGCCAAATCCGGCCAAAACAGTACGGAACAACCGTGTTTCTTCAGGAAAGGTTGACAGTCCCGGAAGCTATGAAAATGCTGCTTTCAAGCCACAGTTACAGATGGCTTACCAAACCAGGTATTTCTTTGCGAACTTTGACAGTTTTATGTGCTTGAAAATATCTGCTACCTTTCCCCTTCCTTTTGCCGTATAAAACTCCTGTCCCGGAAGCTGCTTGTAGTCGGCTTTGACGTAGGTTTCGTCGTCCATTACCACGCAGTCAAACTTCGTCAGCATCGTCATGTACAGCCTCCGGGATCGCGCTTTGGCCGTCGTATTTTGTTTATCATCGCGATTTGGAGTCACTGCCTTCTTGTAAGTCGATAGTCCGGCTCGTTTTTTGGCTCGATGCACGGTTGTAGACGATACACCCAGCTTATTTGCGGCATCTTGGAGAGAGAGGTTAGGTTTTCGCTTGAAACTACCGGCAACTCTCTTTGTCGTCTCAGCGGCTTCCGGTTTTCGATTTCCCCCCGATCCAGACTTCCTGGCTGTCGACAAACGTTCCCCAAATACTTTAATTACATTTGTAATGGTTGATTTGGCAACTTTTAGCGATTTTGCCAGCTTTGCGTGCGAGTAGCTCGGATTTTCGCGATGCGCGAACAAAATTTTGATACGCTGCTCTTCTTGCTTGGACGGCATTTTGACAACTGAAGAGTGAATTCCAAAATCAAAATAGGAGCAACATTCTACACACACACACCTTCAAAATGAGGGGTGTTCAGGTTTTTAAATGCAAAAATGAAAGAAATACGTAAAGTTTATATTGACCAAATTTTGACCGTATCACCCTTTATATATATATATATATATATATATATATATATATATATATATATATATATATATATATATATATATATATATATATATATATATATATATATATATATATATATATATATATATATATATATATATATATATATATATATATATATATATATATATATATATATATATATAACCGTATCACCCTTTATATATATATATATATATATATATATATATATATATATATATATATATATATATATATATATATATATATATATATATATATATATATATATATATATATATATATATATATATATATATATATATATATATATATATATATATATATATATATATATATATATATATATATATATATATATATATATATATATATATATATATATATATATATATATATATATATATATATATATATATATATATATATATATATATATATATATATATATATATCCGTATCACCCTTTATATATATATATATATATATATATATATATATATATATATATATATATATATATATATATATATATATATATATATATATATATATATATATATATATATATATATATATATATATATATATATATATATATATATATATATATATATATATATATATATATATATATATATATATATATATATATATATATATATATATATAAAATAACGTTGACGTTGTCTGTGAGAGTTACTTTCACCATTTTTGATGTGTGATATATGGATTGCATATGGAGCTCTTCTTCCGTAAATTTAATATACTTCCCTATTAACTGTATATTAAATTTAATGCAATTATGCATAACCAGTGAGTTCAGTACTAATTGTTTCATACTTCTCCCCAAATTTGTGAAAATTTTATTTACATCTAAACAATCCTCAGGCATATGAATTATCTCATATGTAGCCACACGATTCCTAAATCCACTATTTATTTTTTTAAAAACAGACTTTGGGTTTTCTTGCATCATGTGCTGCTGATGTACACGAGGTTGATTAAGGTTGAAGATCTTCATTCATTAACCCATGTCCTCCGTTAGCTGAATGCAGCTCCATATGTAAATTTAACGCACGCTTATTCAAAAGCATCCTTCCACAGACACCACATCTTCTATGATGCTTTAGATGTGAAGGATGCGAAAATTTCCATACAAACCGAACAGGAGAACACTTTTGATCTTATAACGCTGACACTTAAAATCAGATTAAAGCAGAAATCAAACCAAAGATTTGTGGCAAGCACTTAAACCATTTACGTAAAATCAATGAAGCTACTTTGAATTATTCCTTAGCATTCATTTGTTTATATTATTCATTTAGTTTTTTTTTTGTAATGCATTTGTTTATCTTATTCATTTTATTTTGGTATAGTTTTTTATTCTTCTTGTGATTTTCCCCATCCCATCCTTATATCCAAATGAAAAGACGAGACAATTTATGTTTTTATCTTTTTTATATTAATAATTTTATTTTATTTTAAAATAATATTTTTAAAAATTATGTCATAAAATTATTCATGTAAAAGGAGTATTCGTCCGGAGAAAAATTTTGTATTATGCTATCTATAACTTTAGGGTATAGTTCATCATAACCCGATATTATTCTAAGTAATATATTTTCACGTGGAGAAAATGGTTGTGGTGGGGGTGGTGGTGTTATGATTTGTACCGACTGCACCACTGGACGGTCAGGTAAAGAGTTCTGCCACGA
Organism: Haematobia irritans; assembly: GCF_050003625.1. Classification (NCBI taxonomy): domain Eukaryota; kingdom Metazoa; phylum Arthropoda; class Insecta; order Diptera; family Muscidae; genus Haematobia; species Haematobia irritans. The sequence continues at coordinate 103,202,381 of NC_134398.1, forward strand.
TTGTGGAATCCTCTGACCATTTTGCATTGAATCGATGCTTTCATCGCTTTCCACAGGAAATAACGGTGGTGAACTTTTTCTGTTGGTGAACTCTATCACCTCATCAATATCGTCGATATATATATCCACGTGTCCTAAATCCTTTGCTATATAATTTACGTCGGGCTTCCCAGGCTCATAGTCTGTGTCCTTTAATACTCCTGCATTGACAATTCTTTTCCATTCATAGAGCTCCTCCTTGGTCATCCTTTGGCTGTTGTTGCTTGTTGCTTCCATTGTTGCTTCCATTTGTAAGAACAGTTTTAAGAATACTATTTCCATTTTAATGTTACTATACCTCAATGACCTTCATATCTCGATAAGTCCTCAAAATGGGATATGAATGTCCATCCACATATTTGATTCCCGAATAATTGTTTACACACTAGCCTCCACAACATCCTACAGTTAGAATTTTAATTTGTTTTCAGCATCTGTTTCCCATTGCATTTTTTCTGGGTTAACAGTTCTTAGATAATCGCAAGTGTGGGAAAGAAAAATTAAGAAAATAAACGAGCGACGATTTCAAACTTAAGTTTACGATTAATCATTCAATTCCACGCACTATATGACAGACGTTTACACACATACACAAACTGTTAATAAACAAACAGACTGAAATTGGGAAAATAATACTAGTGCATTCCAGATTATTAAAAGCTAACCAGAAACTTAATTTCATGTAGACAATCGAAATGAGACCAATAAGTCACCTTAATCATACGATACTTGTCTCAAATATTGCGTCAAAACTAAAAAAAATCCAGCGACAATTTCAAAGTTAGGCAGAGTACTATGTTCAGTTTTCAAGCTGAAAACCAGCTTGTTTTCACGGTTACTTTTTTTAATTAATTAATTTAGTAATATAAAATTATTTGCAATCAATTCCTTGGATCTTTTCCATCCATTATTTGGTAAGATTTGAGCAAAATATAAACGTCTTCACAAATATATTTGTACTTTTAATTTAGTGTTTTGGTGAAACACCCGGACATAGTACTCACCTTAAGGCTACGATTGATCATACAACTTCACTCCACATGCCACACACACGAACTTTCAATGAACAAACTGATTGAAATTGAACAAAACCAAGAGCTTGACAAATTCGTGTAAACAACCAAATGGGACCAAAAGAATATTCGTATCACATTGAAGTCTCAAATATTACGTCACAAACAAAAACAAAAACAAAGGACACTCCCCCTTCAATCTCATTGAATTCAAGACTCGATTAATATCGATTGTAATGTAAAATAAACAAATTCTTTGAATCTTCTACACAGATGCAAGTCTTTCCAACAAACTCGTACAGAGGGATCTAAGACGTACGAACCAAGGCTTGCAGATATACGTAAACAATCAACTGAGAACAAAATCCCATGGCCACATAATTAGCCATCCAAGATTGCGAAAGAAACTTAAAACAAAACCAACAACAGCATATTCTTCGATGACCCACCAATGATGTGGGTGGTTGGCGATCAAGAATATCGGAACCGATGGTTAGGACAGATTCTTAATAATAGAAATATCACCTCACAGAGAACCTGGTTGTTTCCTCACTTAGTGTTGGTGTCGAAAGAAGGAATAGAAAACGGGTGGTTATGTTCGAGACTCGTATGGAGGAAAGAAAAGGCTTACCAGTCAGAACGATTTGGTGGTTGAATTCAAAGTGACTTTTTATTTTCAATTGTACTTAAAAACTAGCTTTGACAATTTCATTTTGTTGACTTAACGAAACAATCGCAACGACACCTGTATTTCAAATCTTAAATAACTACACTTAGAAAAAATTAATGATGTTGTCATAACCATTCCGGGCCCCTTAATGGGTACCATCGAAATTCAATCAAATAAATTTAAAGTTCAATACGAAATAATAGTAGACTATTAGAGATCTATTTACAGTATATATTCGTGCGATAATTAAATTCATATTATTTTAAAGTTTGATGTAGATGTATGCAATTCGAGTTATTCAAGAACGCAGCTTCATTATATCATTACGCTGCTATATTATATAGCATAAATACAATTAAACCCATAGTAAACAGCATTTACGCTGCTATATTATAAAGCATATATATTTAAATATTATTTGCATTGTAAGCAGCAGAAGTCAATAGCCGACCAATTTAAATAAAGAATCTAATTTCACCGTCAACAATTGGACAGGTTGTCGACTTCTGCTGCACTAGTTCATTTACACTAATATACTAAGTCAGCATAAATATTACTTAAGTCATTGACATAGCATAGGCTAGATATACGGTACGTGTTAACTTAGTATATCGATTAATCATCAGTTATTTAGTATAAATAACGTGAATGAAATAAAACATGATGCTAGAACAAATTTGCATTCTACATCATTAAAATCAACATACGGTTCAAGTACCCTATGTCCCATCTACAACTGTTCTTGTTTTGTACTTGAACAATATTAGGAAAAGAATATTCCCTGAATATTCAAAATTATACATTGGTGACCCCAAAAATAAAAAATAAAATATTAATTGATTTCGAGTTCCCCCCCCACCCGTGGTAAGGAATTCATTAATCAGAGCACGTAGTCGATATTGAAGTCTTCCCGTACCAGCGAAATTCAAAAATGGAAAACCTAGAGAATTTGATAATCCGTCAAAAGGAAAGGGCCGCAAACATAGAAAAAGCGGTAGCCAACATAAAGAAAACTCCACACGAGCGAAGATCTGTGGAGTATTACACAAAAAAGAAGATTTAATTGCTCAATGGGAAGCCTTTGACACAGCGGAAAATATCATACGCAACAACCCGATGTTGAGCGAAGATGACCCGTATATTGTCGAAGACATCCATAAATCAATAGGAATCGTATACAATACAACTGTTGAGGAAGTAGAGCAGCTAATTAAAGGTCTGAGCAGGCAAACGAAGCCATTGCCAGCAGAACGAGGAGCAGGGTTTACCGCAGCCAACCCATCCGCATCCACTTCATCATTGGTAGTAGATCAAGGAGCTGGTTCACCCCCAGGCAAACAATCTTCATCATGGTCCAGCATTACAAACAAAATTCATGGATTGATAAGACGTCAAGGAGCACTTAAATCGTCATTGAAACGTCTAATTCAATGTAACGCTACGAAGGAATCACCAGTCCAATCTCTATCTGCTATAGACAGATTATGGCAGAAGATCGAGACTATCCATTTGGACATTTGGGAAATGTGTGCTAACCCGGCGGCTGAGGGTTATGACAATGAAGACTATGAAGCCTTAGAAGAGAACGTAGCAATTCAAATAGCGTCTCTTTCTAAAACACAATCAAGCGAAAGCATAACCTCGGAATCAGTGCAGCAAGCAAAGGGTAGTTCCAACCTACAGCTACCAAAGATATCCATACCAAGGTTCAATGGAGATTGCCTATCGCGGCAACCATTTTCGGACATATTCTCGAAAATGATACATGAACAAGATATTCCGGCAATCCAAAAGATGTGGTATCTCAAGGCCAATTTGAGCGGGGAAGCAGAACGATTAATACGTCACCTGGATCTCACTGAAGGGAACTACACAACGGCATGGAACACGTTGAAGGACAGGTACGACAACAAGCGAGTCCTAGTATCCACAATACTTCAAAAATTGTTTGGCTGGAGAAACTTAACGGCCGAGTCCAAATCTCTGAAAGACTTCCACGACGTCCTCAACGAAAGTCTGTCCACACTGACGAACATTGGAATCAACATCGACAACTGGGACCAGGTACTTTTACATGTGTTGGTCAAAAAATTGTATCGCCAAACACACATATTATTCAACCGTCGAACTGAACGGACGTGTTTTCTAATAGCGGAGTATTTCATCGTAATAAGTACTTATTACGAATTTCACGTGTGGTGGAAATAATAAACCACCATGCAGCGAAATTCAAAGTCATCCACTGGGTTGCTAACTTCAGGGCCCAGTGGACGGGTAACGACTGAAGTTATAAATTTGGGCAGCGACCAAGAGTCAGGCCCAATTAATCGACCTGTAGACGGGTCGACTGGCGGTGACACTTTGGCAAGTCGAACCTTTTCTAAGGTGACGACATCAAAAGGAGGCAATCCCTCTCGAAAGAGATTCAAGGAACGAAGAAATGCTTTGTTTATCCTAAAGAAATTAGGATCAGTCGACCCAAGCACGTTGTCGGCTAAGCAAAGCGATTCCTTAAAATGGGCTCAAGGAATTCTTGAAGCTGGAAAAAGGGAACGATCACCGGATGAGCTGCCAACCTCTAAACGGGATCAAAGATCGTTTGCCTCAGTTGCAAAAGACAGCCTTGTGATGGCTATTATTAATAAAGGAGCATTGGACGGTATGAGGGGGAAATTGAGAACGCGATGTCTGGTGTCTACTCAGAGGTGCGAAAAAAGTTTCCCGGACCAAGTCCTCGACGGCAAGATGGTGGATGGTATCAAGGACGATATAAATTAATAGATTTTGCAGACCAGAGGTCTATGGATTGCTTTAAAGCTGCATTGATGCTAATTGGTGAAGTTTGGGAAGGAGCCGCTTTGGAGTTAGTAGATAAAAAAGACATACCGGCTAAACCTAGAACACATGCATGGATACCGGCAAACCCTCCTGATCGTGAGTCAATACTAGAGAGACTAAAAGAATGTAACCCAGATCTTCCAACCGCCGATTGGAAGGTTGGTCGTTTGGATGAGGTGGATGGACCAAGACGACATGCGGTGTTTATATTAAACATAGAGTCGCTGCCACATCTAGCCCAGACCCAAGGACGTGTAAGTTATGGCTTTCATGATATCCATATGAAGGTATACAAAAGCGATCAGCCAAAGGATACCGAAACGGAAAAGCCTCCGGTAGAGTCAGCAGTGAAAAAATCTCCTAGCGAAGCCGAAGGAGACATAAAACCTACAGACTATGGCGAAAATCATATGCGGGAAGTTTCTACAGGCTCAAGCCTCACCAAAACTGAACCGCGGATTGTTGCGAGAGTCACCGAGATCTGTGAAGAGGAAGCCCTTGATGACTCAATTGAAGCGGCTGATGTGACGGTGGTTGAAAATTTGGATGGTTCTACGGTTCCTCCAGATAAATCTTCACCATTGTAAGGCCGCTTGTGCTGCCTTAAAAGTTCTCCTGATGAATGGAGACATAGATATAGTTCTTATTCAAGAACCATACATATATAAGAACAAGATCTGTGAATTAAGCACTCCGGGGTTCAAACTTTTGCATAATACCGGTAACGATATAAATAGAGCATGTATAATTGCTAAAAACGAACTAAACTTGTTTCTGCTTCCTTCATTGAGCAATGCAGACACTGTCGTAGCCAGTCTAGAGATATCCACATGCAAATATTGGGTATCTTCGGTCTACATGGGACATGATAGGGATATGCCACCCTGTGCCATTAAGACCTTAGTTGAGGAGTCACTAAAAACAAAGACAAAACTCATTATGGGATGCGATGCAAATGCACATCATAGTATTTGGGGAAGTAGTGATACTAATGCAAGGGGAGAGTCGCTAATAGAGTTTATTTTGCGTACTAACCTGGTAGTTTGCAATAAGGGAGATGCACCAACCTTCGTCACCAGGAACAGACAAGAGGTTTTGGACGTAACGTTGACCTCTCCGGAACTGAATGATAAGATATCTGAGTGGCAAGTTTTGAGGGAACATAGCTTCTCAGATCATCGCTACATCAGTTTCAGATTGGCTGTTCGTACTTCAAAGACCATATTTCCGCCAAATGTTAGGAAAGCTGATTGGAATAGGTATAGGGAATCGTTCAATTTGATGATACCGGAAGTGCCGGAGACAAATATGGGCACTGTGCAAGATATCGAACACGCAGTGGAGCGGATTACTAAGGCCTTCAACATTTCACTGAAAGCTGCATGCCCTAGAGGAAAGCCAAGGGGAAAAATCGGCCGCCATGGTGGACTACGGAGTTAAGTAATATGAGGAAATCCTGCAGGAAGCTCTCTAACAAAGCAAAGTCCACAAGAGCTCCGGAGGATTGGGACACTTACAAGATGAATCTGAGAGAATATAAACGAGAACTGAGAAGGTCTCAACAAAACTCTTGGGATGATTACTGTAGCAGTATTGAGAATACGTCAGAGGCTTCCAGACTACGGAAGGTACTAGCATCCACTAACACCGCTCCAGGTTTCATTAAAACATCGGAGGGAAATTGGACAACGTCCAGTGAGGAGACGTTGGAGGTACTTTTGGACACACACTTCCCTGGAAATCAGACGGTTGAACCATGTTCCGGCGGTGTAACAGAGGCTCAGCGATCATTTCCTATCGAGGAAATTGTGTCGGAATCTAGAATAAAATGGGCGCTAAATAGCTTTGGACCATTCAAATCCCCCGGACCTGATGGAATTACTCCGGCGGAGTTACAGGCAGTGGCTGAAAGAATTATCCCCTGGTTGACGGTGATATATAAACGATGTGTAAACTTAGCATATATTCCAGAAAAGTGGAGGGAAACAAAAGTCGTCTTCATACCTAAAGCAGGAAAAGCCTCTCACTCGAGTGCGAAGGATTTCCGACCAATCAGCTTATCCTCATTCCTACTTAAGACCCTGGAGAGGATGATAGACATGTATCTTAGAACTACCGTGGATTCAGGTTTGCTCTCGAAACTACAGCATGCATACTCGAAGGGCAGGTCTACTGAGACCGCATTGCATGAACTGGTCAGCTTTATTGAAAGCTCACTATCTGTCAAAGAATACACAATCGTGGCGTTTCTAGACATCGAAGGGGCGTTCAATAATGTCCATCCGAGCTCGATATTAAATGGACTGACAACTCTGAATGTTGATCCAGGTATTCTAAGGCTGTTAGACGAACTTCTAATGAAGAGACGTATTTCAGCCACACTAGGGCAAGCAAACATACAAAGGTATGTGAACAGAGGCACTCCCCAAGGAGGAGTTCTATCACCTCTTCTTTGGAATGTTGCTATAAACAACCATCTGGTTTCTCTAGAAAAAGAAAGGATAAAAGTGGTGGCATACGCAGATGATGTGGCGCTAGCAGTCAGGGGAAAATTCCCATCCACAATCAGAGATATTATACAGAGAGCTCTCCGGATGACTGAGAAATGGGCGAAAGATAATGGTCTTGGTGTAAATCCAGCAAAGACAGAAATAGTCATGTACTGCAAAGATCGCAAAACTCCCACGGTTAGGCCCATTTCCTTAGGGGGTACTGAAATTCCCTTTGGTGAGTGTGCAGAATACCTTGGCGTTATTTTGGACAGGAAGCTGAATTTTAGGCTTAATATTGAAGAGAGGGCGAGAAAAGCCACGGTAGCTTTGTACTCGTGCAAAAAGGCAATAGGGAAAAAGTGGGGACTAAGACCAAAAATTGAGCATTGGCTATACACGGCAGTGGTTAGACCTATAATGCTATATGGTGTTGTAGTCTGGTGGCCGGCACTTCAGAAACCGACTTGTTTAGATAAAGTTCAGCGTATGGCGAGCTTATGTATCTCAGGAGCATTTAGTAAGGCAGGAACAGACTCCCTTAATGTCATGCTACATCTATTGCCTTTAGACATTTTGGCCAAACATTCAGCTGCAACAACGGCTATGCGGTTGCGCGAGCTATCGCTGTGGTCGGAAAAAATGTACGGTCATAGTTCGGTCCTCAAAGTAATGCCAGATGTGCCTAACGTAGTGGATTACACCCTGGCAAAACCACTTTTCGACAAAAAGTTTGAAACTCTAATTCCCAACAGTGAGGCGTGGTGTACACAGACCCCGGGGAATAAAAGATATATAGATTTCTATACTGATAGCTCCAAATTGAATGGACAAGTGGGGTTCGGAGTATATTCTAAAGATCTGGAAATTCGAATAGCGAAAAGATTACCTAATCACTGTAGTGTTTTTCAGGCTGAAATATTGGCAATAAGAGAGGTGGTGAATTGGCTGAGAAGTAATGTTCCAACAAATATTGGCATTAATATATACTCAGACAGTCAACCTGCAATAAAATCCTTGGACTCTGTGTTCCTTAACTCAAAAACGGCCATAGACTGCCGCAAATCTCTCAACGAGATGGCTGAGCAGTACAATATTCACCTAATATGGGTGCCTGGTCATAGGAACATACCGGGGAACTGTGAAGCAGATGTGTTAGCAAGGCTAGGAACTACCTTACATATTCCAGGGGAACTAGAATCTGTTGGTATGCCTCTGGCCACCTGCAAGCTCTTACTGCGTGAGAAGGCTGTTATGATGGCCAATATTCGATGGGAAAATTGCAAGGGTTGTAACGACACCAAGCAAATATGGCCCCATTTAAACTTAAACCGCACACTAGATATGCTAGTGTTCTCAAGGCGTCAGATAGCACTCCTAATATCTGCTATAACGGGTCGCTGCCTGATAGGCGAATTTGCAAAAACTATAGGTGCGAAGTATAATGACTATTGTATAAGCTGTCATGACGTGGAGGAAAAGGAATCAATTAAACACCTCTTGTGTGAGTGTCCTGCTTTTTGTGTAAGGCTGACCTGGAAAACGTTAACTTAAGCAGTTTGTTAATGTTTTTGGAGCAATCTGGTTGGTTCCACAAAAGTTAATAATAGAGAAGGTTCAGTGGTTAAGACTAGAAGTGCCCATATGTAATAGGTACTTTTAGTTAAATGTGGTATCACAATGGACTGAATAGTCTAAGTGAGCCTGAAATTTAATCGGGCTGCCACTTTAACCTAACCTAACCTACAGCTACCAAAGATATCCATACCAAGGTTCAATGGAGATTGCCTATCGCGGCAACCATTTTCGGACATATTCTCGAAAATGATACATGAACAAGATATTCCGGCAATCCAAAAGATGTGGTATCTCAAGGCCAATTTGAGCGGGGAAGCAGAACGATTAATACGTCACTTGGATCTTACTGAAGGGAACTACACAATGGCATGGAACACGTTGAAGGACAGGTACGACAACAAGCGAGTCCTAGTATCCACAATACTTCAAAAATTGTTTGGCTGGGGAAACTTAACGGCCGAGTCCAAATCTCTGAAAGACTTCCACGACGTCCTCAACGAAAGTCTGTCCGCACTGACGAACATTGGAATCAACATCGACAACTGGGACCAGGTACTTTTACATGTGTTGGTCAAAAAATTGTATCGCCAAACACACATCATGTACGAACAATCGCTGGAAAACCCCACAGAGCAACAGACGTTAAACAATTTCCTGAAGGTTTTACGAAACCGCTTCCAAGCACTTGAAGCTGTTGGTGGAAAGGACAAGGCAAAGCAAATTGCAACAACAACAACGTACAAATCAAGCGGATGTCCCCTGTGTGCGGAAGGCCATCCAATATATTACTGTAAACAGTTCTTGGCAATGAACATTGCGGATCGCCTTAAGTGGGTACAAAAGAAAGGGTTTTGCGTAAACTGTATTAAACCCGATCATCGTTCCAAGGAATGCACATCCAAGACATGCACTAAGTGTTCATGTAAACACAATTCGCTGCTCCATCTTGAAAAACAACAAATTGCCAGCAACAAACCCTCACAATCTAGTAGTGAAGCATTACGCTCAACCACAGTGGCATCAGCGAACGCTCGCCCGGCAAGGATTCTACTCGCAACAGCAGTAATAGAAATAACAGCCAACAATGGACGATCCGGAAAATTCCGAGCATTGTTGGACTCAGGATCCCAACTCATCATAGTCTCCGAAAGACTAATTAAAACCCTATCCATTCAACCAGAACGAGCAACACTAAGTATTCAAGGAATTAGTGGAAGATCCAGAGAAGCTACACAGCGGGTAAACGTTAAATTCGACTCACTCACAAGCAAGTTTTCATCCAGGCTGGAGGCTTATGTTCTCTCAAACATAATACCACATCAACCTAGTGTATCGTTCGACATTTCATCCTGGTCTATTCCCAAAAACATAATGCTGGCAGACCCATCGTTCCAAAATTCGGCAAAAATTGATGTATTACTTGGCGCAGAATTTTACTTTCATCTTCTGCTATCAGGAACATTACACTTAGCAGACAATTTACCCGTCCTGAGGAACACAAAACTTGGGTGGATTGCCAGTGGACGATTAGCCGACGACAGCACAACCGAAGCAACATGTGCAGTTTTTAGTGAAGACGATACAGCAACAAACGAACTACTTGAAAGATTCTAGAAAATCGAGGAAGTTCCTGCAGAAAGCAATCTCACAGTTGCAGAGCAGGCGTGTGAAACTCACTTCATTCAAACCACAACCAGAGATCTCAATGGAAGATTTGTTCGTCTACCCCTGTCTGAGGATGCCGCAACACTTGGTGAATCAGAAACATCCGCATATTCCAGGTTCCTTGCCTTGGAACGACGATATAAACGCGATAACAATCTTGAAAAACAATACAAGGAATTCATGAAGTCATACGAAGATCTTGGTCACATGAGCTGTTCAGATAGTTTAGTAACAGCTAAGGAAATGCAATCTCAACTCACCTCCTTACTTAAGGAAGCCGGCTTCAAGTTGCGGAAGTGGTGTGCAAACCATCGCCAACTCCTCCAAGACATACCGCAAGATGATCAAGAAGTCAAACTTGATTTTGAAAACGCGTCAATCAAGGCATTGGGACTAATATGGACCCCAGCATCGGATCAATTCTGCCTTAGGTCAAATCTTCAGCCAGTCTCAGTGATAACAAAGCGATCTGTCATATCAGATGTAGCACGAATCTACGATCCGTTGGGTATAGCAGGCCCAGTCGTAGTGGCAGCCAAGATATTCATTCAACAACTTTGGGAGTTCAAATGCATGTCTTTGTGGACGCATCAGAAAAGGCTTATTACATTACATTACATTACATTCGATCTGAACTCCCAAATAAAAGGATAATCGTCCGGCTGTTGTGCGCCAAATCCAGAGTAGCGCCTATCCAAAAGGTATCGCTGCCAAGGCTAGAACTTTGCGCAGATCTTCTAGGAGCAGAACTGGCCAACAAAACAAAAAATGAACTAAGATACGAAGACAAACAGCTCTTCTTCTGGTCTGATTCCGAAATTGTCTTGCATTGGGTAAATTCGGCATCATCATCACTCAAAACTTTTGTAGCTAACCGAATCAGCAAAATACAAGACCTCACCACCAACAGTCAATGGAGACACGTCGACTCCAAAAACAACCCCGCAGTCTTAATCTCCAGAGGTTTAAGAACAGAACAATTACCGGAGTGCAACATGTGGTTCTATGGACCCCTTTTTTTTACATGGAAATGAAGACAGTTGGCCTAAGGAATTCGCGAAGGAATTGCATCCAACAAGTGAATTAGAATTCAAACGAAAGCCTGTTATTGTCACTACAAATGGGATTGGAACAAATCATCTACAAAATCAACCACCGCAATTCGTTCGGTTGTCTTCAAAGAGTTGTGGCTTATATGCAGCGATTTATCAAAAACAGCAGGACATCGTCAGCCGACCGACCAGCAACCAAGCTACTAAGCCCAATAGAATTAACTTCAGCTTTGCATCTAATAGTCAAAAACCATACAATCAGCTGACTTCAAAGACGACATTAACAAGTTAAAGACAACCAAAGAACTCAGCAGATCCAGCCCAATTATCAGTCTATCCCCCTTCCTTGACAAATCAGATATTCTTCGAGTTGGCGGAAGACTAGATGCGTCAAATCTCTCATACGAAATGAAATAATATTGCCTTATAATGACCCCATCGTCAAACTAATCCTCGTGATGCTGCACAATAAAAACCATCACTGCGGTCCACAAACGTTGCTAAATACTACAAGAGAAAGGGGATTCTGGATTATAAAGGGCAAAACAATGGCAAGGAACACATTTCACAATTGCATTCGTTGTACGAAGGGCAAACCAAAAATGTATCAACACATAATGGGTGATTTACCAGAAGACAGAATAACGCCATGTCGACCCTTCTTAAACACTGGAGTAGATTATTGCGGTCCATTTTGGGTACACTACAAGCTTAGGGGAAAGCGTCCACACAAGGTGTATATCACAGTCTTTTGCTGTTTTGCCACAAAGGCAATCCACATGGAAGTTGTGACAGATCTCACTACAGACGCCTTTATTGGAGCCCTAAAAAGATTCATCTCGCGACGCGGGCGATGCCAAACGATATATTCAGACAACCGCACAAACTTTGTTGGGGCTAGAAATCAACTGAAAGAACTGGAGACCTCAATATTCGGGAAGGAATCACAGGAGACTATTGGAAGGGCATGTACCAAAGAAATGATCGAATTTAAATTCATCCCACCCAGAGCCCCCCCATTTCGGAGGCCTTTGGGAAGCAGCGGTGAAATCAGCCAAGCATCTTCTTCTGCGTTCGGTTTCCACCGCCTCCCTCACTTATGAAGAACTGGAAGCGGTAGTCATAGAAATTGAAGCAATTTAAAATTCAAGACCACTAACTCCCATATCTTCAAACCCCAACGATCTAACCGCACTGACGCCAGGACATTTCCTTATAGGAGAACCCCTGACCGCACAAATTGACGCCAGAACAAACCAGCCACCAACACCACTATCTAAAAGATGGAAACTCGTGTCAGAACTAAGACACAGTTTTTGGAATAGGTGGTTCAGTGAATATTTGTCACAACTCCAACAGAGACACAAATGGAGGACGACCTCAGCAAATATCAAACCCGACCAACTTGTCATCATCAAGGAGGATAACGTTCCGGTCATGCAATGGCCACTTGGACGCATCATCAAAACCTACAAAGGACAAGATGGAAACGTGCGCGTAGTCGATGTCAAAACTTCATCAGGTGTAATTAAACGGCCAATCCATCGCCTAGCGCCATTATTCAATGATGATATCAAAGAAAAGGAGGATCACAAAAGAACAAGGCCAACAGATGAACAGAAGCCAAACACATTAAAACGATCGAGGCCCAATAACTTTAATTTATTGTTCACAACACTACTGGCTCTTCTTATACTACCGGTAGTATTATGCAATCCCATGCGACCACAACCATTTGAAACAAAACCCGGATTATATTTCGAAGGTATTGGTATGGCACGGATAGCCACATACTGTTAAACCAGTTGTATTATGCAATCCCATGCGACCACAACCATTGGAAACTAAACCCGGATTATATTTCGAAGGTATTGGTACGGCACGGATAGCCACAGCAGAATGGAAACTCATGGTCTACTACAATCTTATACCCTTTAGATCAGAAATTGACAACTTCGCTGACGGTATAAAGACGTTCTCCGACCTATGCAAAATGTCTCCTCACGAAGCAATATGTAACAATTTCGCATCTCATCTCAAGCAAACTAGAGCAGATTTAATCCAAGATAGAGATATCATCATGCCAAGGAGATTGCGTAGAGGTGCTCTAAATATTGTCGGTAATGTCGCAAGATCTCTGTTTGGAATTCTAGACGCGGACTATGCCGCCGAAATGGACAATACGATACAAAGAGCAGAGACGGACAGAAGCCACCTCACATCGCTGTTACACAATCAAACCTCAATTATCGACTCGACCTTGAATATAATAAAGGAAGACGAGTTATCCTTAAAAACTAGAATATATGAAGTCCAAACCACCATATCGACGATACATAACCAAGTGGTAGAAGACAAAGCTCAGCAAAGGATAGCTCACACAGTAGCTCTTCTTGCCAACGAACTAACTCTAGCAGCAGCAAGACTACGCCAAGTTGAAGCGGAAATCGTTAATGTTCTTACAGACTCTCATCACGGTAGGATCAGTCCATCCTTACTAACGCCGGATCAGCTGCAAAGAGAAATTAACGTAATCAAGGCTCATCTACCGATATCACGTGTTCTACATTTCGATGACATTGACCTCATTCAATTCTACAAAATCATGCGAACAAAGGCAGCAGTCACTAAAGACAAGGTTATGTTCGAGATAAGACTTCCTCTAGTTGGCCAGCAAACGTTTGAGTTGTTGAAGATATTTGCGGTGCCCGCAAACGAGAACGACACCCTTGTTACGATACACCCCCAAAAAGAGTACTTGGCGATCAATCTCCATCGAGATGAATACATGCCACTCTCCAGCGATGACATTCGCACCTGTATTCAACCAAGCAGTGACATTTTTATCTGCGATAATAATCACGCAATGTTTTCGAAGGGATCTATGGCGGCTTCGTGCGAAGTAGATATGTTCAGACATAAACCAACAAACAGGTGCAAAGTCAACATTTACAAGGAGCCTATCATCTGGCAACAACTACATTACAAGAACCAATGGATTTATGCTACCACATGTGAAATTGACGTCAGCACTGTTTGCGGAACAAAAACTCTACAATACACGCTCCAAGGTTCCGGAATCATCAACCTTGAACCAATTTGCACCCTTAAAACCTCGGAAGTCACTCTTCGAGGTCATTATAATGCATCAAGCTTTATTCAAGCATCTTACTCTTGCTTTCCGAAATTTAATCTAACAACGCATGAGAGAGAGCCCGCTGCAATTCTCAACTCGACTGATCAGCTTTTAATAAACCATACCGAGCAGCTAACAGATCTCCAGAACAAACTACGGGAAGCTGACATTTCAAATTTACGCACCACCTACCGTTCCGACAGACATCACCATATGGCGATAAGTTACACAGCTCTTATCATGTCTTCAATGCTGTTGATGTTTTACCTTGGATGGAGATTTCTGAACAGAGGAGGTGAATCAATCCAACCACCCACTCCACAACCACGTCAAACCGTTCCGGACTCGTGCACTGCCCAGCTTTTGCGCTGCTATATTATAAAGCATATATATTTAAATATTATTTGCATTGTAAGCAGCAGAAGTCAATAGCCGACCAATTTAAATAAAGAATCTAATTTCACCGTCAACAATTGGACAGGTTGTCGACTTCTGCTACACTAGTTCATTTACACTAATATACTAAATCAGCATAAATATTACTTAAGTCATTGACATAGCATAGGCTAGTTATACGGTACGTGTTAACTTAGTATATCGATAATTCATCAGTTATTTATTATAAATAACGTGAATGAAATAAAACATTATGCTAGAACAAATTTGCATTCTACATCATTAAAATCAACATACGGTTCAAGTACCCTATGTCCCATCTACAACTGTTCTTGTTTTGTACTTGAACAATATTAGGAAAAGAATATTCCCTGAATATTCAAAATTATACACGAGTTATGGTTTTAATTTTGATATGTTCCGAATATTAACCATCCGAATACTGAGTTCTTTATCATCGTAATTCATTCATGGTTGGGACAACATCGTCAACTAGTTGTCGAGGCTGAGTATCGTAGACAAGTGTATGATGCTGTCGGCGGCAAACGTGACAGCCTGATTTGGATAGGCAGCCTTTCTTTGAGAGTTTATGAGCTAAACAATTCCGGCAATAGTCAAAAGTTTAACGTCTTGTTTCCTTTGAGCAATTCCCATTCCAAGGAATTTTCTGCATTTTCGGAGAGGATGGAAACGCTTACATATACGACATCGAAATGGCCTCCTGTTGTGTGTAGTTGTCAGCTCTTGACTGGTTGCACGATTTTTACGATTCGGGGCATTCTGTAATAAATTGCATAGTAGAATTTGGAGAAAGAAACAAAAAAAATATGAGCGCAAAATGAAAAGGATATTATCTACTGTGTGGGAAGAATTACGAGTTTGACGATTGGTCGAGTGATGGTTCCTTTTTGTGTGTAGATCTCAGCGACTCGAGTACGATTGTCCCTACCAGGAAAAACTCTCTTCACTCGACCAATTCTCCATTCGTTTGAAGGGAGATTCTCATCGCGGATGACGACAATTGAGCCTACTTCGATATCTTTTTGAGGATCTTTCCATTTGTTTATGGAGTTCCATTAAATATTCGGACTTCCATCGTTGACAAAAATGTTGGTGTAAAACTTTCACCCGCTGCCAAAGGTTTACTATTGACTGAGGGTGCCTATCGTAAATAGGTTCTGGAGCAGAAAGAATGACACCTCCCGTAAGGAAGTGCCCAGGTGTAAGTGGGTTCAAATCGGCAGTGTCCTCCGACATAGTGTAAATCGGCCTGGAATTAAGACATGCCTCAATCTTGGCGAGCAATGTACAGAACTATTCAAAGGTGTATGTAAACGACCCTGATACCTTCCTAAAATGGGTCTTAAAGCTTTTCACCCCAGCCTCCCATATTCCACCCATATGTGGGGCTCCTGGAGGGATGAAATGCCAAGATAGGTTATTATGGATAAAAATGGGACACAACATGAGATTTGGATGATACAAGGAAGTCTTTTGTGAGTTCTTTGGAAGCACCTACGTAGTTGGTACCATTATCGGAATATACATTTAAAGGGCAACCACGTCTTGAGACGAAACGTTGGAAGGCGGCCAGGAATGTAGAAGTGGACAGGGAGGAAGTGGCTTCCAAATGGATAGCTTTCGTTGCAAATCAAACGAAAACACAAACATATCCCATATTGATTTTGCAACACCGTCCTGAAAAACTTTTAATTTCAAATCGACCTGCAAAATCTAAGCCCGTGGAATGGAATGGACGATCGAGGATTGTTCTCTCGGGTGGCAAGGCTGCCATAATCTGCGTTTGCACCTTCTTTCTATGTACAACACAATCCTTACACTGGTGTATTATAGTCTTCACTAAATTCTTCAAGAACAAGATTGACGACCTGCTGATTCCCCCCATGAAGACACAGGATGTGAGTAAATCGAACTAAAAGACGGCTCAATTGACAACTATATGGGAGTATAATGGGGTACCTCTCATCGTATGTAAGGGAAGGCGAATATGCGAGACGATTATTCCATTCTTGTCTAAAAACGGGTTAAGATTACGAATTGTAGATGATTTCGGAATGTTTTCCTTTCGGGTTAAAGCTTTCATTGTTTCGCAATAATACTTCTTGAGTTAGAGATATGAGCCTGGTTTTCACATATTGGACCTCGTTTGCCGTTAATACCCACGAATCACGATAAAAAGATAGGCGATATTTAGGGTGACTGCGATGGAGGAAACGCCCAGTTATACGAAGAAAAACGTTCTAGGATATCTTGTTGGTCTGGAGTGATTGCGACGTGAACTCTTACTACCTTTTGCTCCAAATCTGTTCCTAGCACAAAGTTATTAGCGACTGGCCAAGAGTCAGGAGATTTTGCCAACCATGGAGGACCTTGCCACCACAAGTGACAATTGATTAAATCTTTTGGGTAAACTCCGCGCGTTGCCAAATCTGCCGGGTTTGAAAAAGTGTCAACATGGAACCAGTTGTCCACGCCTACCTTGTTGGCAATAATCGAAACTCGGTTGGCAACAAACACTTTCCAACTACAAGCTGGTTTCTGAAGCCAGGCCAACACAATAGTTGAGTCTGTCCATTTATAAATCTCATCCTGGGAAACTTTCAAAGAAGGAATTACAGAATCAACCACTTCTGCTAGTAAAGTAGCTCCACAGAGCGCAAGTTTCGGAATTGATAGCGTTTTAATTGGCGAAACTCTGGATTTGGAAGTGAGGAGATTTACAAAAACTGAATTATTTTCCAATTGGACACGAGTATATAATGCCGTGACATACGCATTCTCAGATGCGTCCCTGAATATTCAAAATTATACACGAGTTATGGTTTTAATTTTGATATGTTCCGAATATTAACCATCCGAATACTGAGTTCTTTATCATCGTAATTCATTCATGGTTGGGACAACATCGTCAACTAGTTGTCGAGGCTGAGTATCGTAGACAAGTGTATGATGCTGTCGGCGGCAAACGTGACAGCCTGATTTGGATAGGCAGCCTTTCTTTGAGAGTTTATGAGCTAAACAATTCCGGCAATAGTCAAAAGTTTAACGTCTTGTTTCCTTTGAGCAATTCCCATTCCAAGGAATTTTCTGCATTTTCGGAGAGGATGGAAACGCTTACATATACGACATCGAAATGGCCTCCTGTTGTGTGTAGTTGTCAGCTCTTGACTGGTTGCACGATTTTTACGATTCGGGGCATTCTGTAATAAATTGCATAGTAGAATTTGGAGAAAGAAACAAAAAAAATATGAGCGCAAAATGAAAAGGATATTATCTACTGTGTGGGAAGAATTACGAGTTTGACGATTGGTCGAGTGATGGTTCCTTTTTGTGTGTAGATCTCAGCGACTCGAGTACGATTGTCCCTACCAGGAAAAACTCTCTTCACTCGACCAATTCTCCATTCGTTTGAAGGGAGATTCTCATCGCGGATGACGACAATTGAGCCTACTTCGATATCTTTTTGAGGATCTTTCCATTTGTTTATGGAGTTCCATTAAATATTCGGACTTCCATCGTTGACAAAAATGTTGGTGTAAAACTTTCACCCGCTGCCAAAGGTTTACTATTGACTGAGGGTGCCTATCGTAAATAGGTTCTGGAGCAGAAAGAATGACACCTCCCGTAAGGAAGTGCCCAGGTGTAAGTGGGTTCAAATCGGCAGTGTCCTCCGACATAGTGTAAATCGGCCTGGAATTAAGACATGCCTCAATCTTGGCGAGCAATGTACAGAACTATTCAAAGGTGTATGTAAACGACCCTGATACCTTCCTAAAATGGGTCTTAAAGCTTTTCACCCCAGCCTCCCATATTCCACCCATATGTGGGGCTCCTGGAGGGATGAAATGCCAAGATAGGTTATTATGGATAAAAATGGGACACAACATGAGATTTGGATGATACAAGGAAGTCTTTTGTGAGTTCTTTGGAAGCACCTACGTAGTTGGTACCATTATCGGAATATACATTTAAAGGGCAACCACGTCTTGAGACGAAACGTTGGAAGGCGGCCAAGAATGTAGAAGTGGACAGGGAGGAAGTGGCTTCCAAATGGATAGCTTTCGTTGCAAATCAAACGAAAACACAAACATATCCCATATTGATTTTGCAACACCGTCCTGAAAAACTTTTAATTTCAAATCGACCTGCAAAATCTAAGCCCGTGGAATGGAATGGACGATCGAGGATTGTTCTCTCGGGTGGCAAGGCTGCCATAATCTGCGTTTGCACCTTCTTTCTATGTACAACACAATCCTTACACTGGTGTATTATAGTCTTCACTAAATTCTTCAAGAACAAGATTGACGACCTGCTGATTCCCCCCATGAAGACACAGGATGTGAGTAAATCGAACTAAAAGACGGCTCAATTGACAACTATATGGGAGTATAATGGGGTACCTCTCATCGTATGTAAGGGAAGGCGAATATGCGAGACGATTATTCCATTCTTGTCTAAAAACGGGTTAAGATTACGAATTGTAGATGATTTCGGAATGTTTTCCTTTCGGGTTAAAGCTTTCATTGTTTCGCAATAATACTTCTTGAGTTAGAGATATGAGCCTGGTTTTCACATATTGGACCTCGTTTGCCGTTAATACCCACGAATCACGATAAAAAGATAGGCGATATTTAGGGTGACTGCGATGGAGGAAACGCCCAGTTATACGAAGAAAAACGTTCTAGGATATCTTGTTGGTCTGGAGTGATTGCGACGTGAACTCTTACTACCTTTTGCTCCAAATCTGTTCCTAGCACAAAGTTATTAGCGACTGGCCAAGAGTCAGGAGATTTTGCCAACCATGGAGGACCTTGCCACCACAAGTGACAATTGATTAAATCTTTTGGGTAAACTCCGCGCGTTGCCAAATCTGCCGGGTTTGAAAAAGTGTCAACATGGAACCAGTTGTCCACGCCTACCTTGTTGGCAATAATCGAAACTCGGTTGGCAACAAACACTTTCCAACTACAAGCTGGTTTCTGAAGCCAGGCCAACACAATAGTTGAGTCTGTCCATTTATAAATCTCATCCTGGGAAACTTTCAAAGAAGGAATTACAGAATCAACCACTTCTGCTAGTAAAGTAGCTCCACAGAGCGCAAGTTTCGGAATTGATAGCGTTTTAATTGGCGAAACTCTGGATTTGGAAGTGAGGAGATTTACAAAAACTGAATTATTTTCCAATTGGACACGAGTATATAATGCCGTGACATACGCATTCTCAGATGCGTCCCTGAATATTCAAAATTATACACGAGTTATGGTTTTAATTTTGATATGTTCCGAATATTAACCATCCGAATACTGAGTTCTTTATCATCGTAATTCATTCATGGTTGGGACAACATCGTCAACTAGTTGTCGAGGCTGAGTATCGTAGACAAGTGTATGATGCTGTCGGCGGCAAACGTGACAGCCTGATTTGGATAGGCAGCCTTTCTTTGAGAGTTTATGAGCTAAACAATTCCGGCAATAGTCAAAAGTTTAACGTCTTGTTTCCTTTGAGCAATTCCCATTCCAAGGAATTTTCTGCATTTTCGGAGAGGATGGAAACGCTTACATATACGACATCGAAATGGCCTCCTGTTGTGTGTAGTTGTCAGCTCTTGACTGGTTGCACGATTTTTACGATTCGGGGCATTCTGTAATAAATTGCATAGTAGAATTTGGAGAAAGAAACAAAAAAAATATGAGCGCAAAATGAAAAGGATATTATCTACTGTGTGGGAAGAATTACGAGTTTGACGATTGGTCGAGTGATGGTTCCTTTTTGTGTGTAGATCTCAGCGACTCGAGTACGATTGTCCCTACCAGGAAAAACTCTCTTCACTCGACCAATTCTCCATTCGTTTGAAGGGAGATTCTCATCGCGGATGACGACAATTGAGCCTACTTCGATATCTTTTTGAGGATCTTTCCATTTGTTTATGGAGTTCCATTAAATATTCGGACTTCCATCGTTGACAAAAATGTTGGTGTAAAACTTTCACCCGCTGCCAAAGGTTTACTATTGACTGAGGGTGCCTATCGTAAATAGGTTCTGGAGCAGAAAGAATGACACCTCCCGTAAGGAAGTGCCCAGGTGTAAGTGGGTTCAAATCGGCAGTGTCCTCCGACATAGTGTAAATCGGCCTGGAATTAAGACATGCCTCAATCTTGGCGAGCAATGTACAGAACTATTCAAAGGTGTATGTAAACGACCCTGATACCTTCCTAAAATGGGTCTTAAAGCTTTTCACCCCAGCCTCCCATATTCCACCCATATGTGGGGCTCCTGGAGGGATGAAATGCCAAGATAGGTTATTATGGATAAAAATGGGACACAACATGAGATTTGGATGATACAAGGAAGTCTTTTGTGAGTTCTTTGGAAGCACCTACGTAGTTGGTACCATTATCGGAATATACATTTAAAGGGCAACCACGTCTTGAGACGAAACGTTGGAAGGCGGCCAGGAATGTAGAAGTGGACAGGGAGGAAGTGGCTTCCAAATGGATAGCTTTCGTTGCAAATCAAACGAAAACACAAACATATCCCATATTGATTTTGCAACACCGTCCTGAAAAACTTTTAATTTCAAATCGACCTGCAAAATCTAAGCCCGTGGAATGGAATGGACGATCGAGGATTGTTCTCTCGGGTGGCAAGGCTGCCATAATCTGCGTTTGCACCTTCTTTCTATGTACAACACAATCCTTACACTGGTGTATTATAGTCTTCACTAAATTCTTCAAGAACAAGATTGACGACCTGCTGATTCCCCCCATGAAGACACAGGATGTGAGTAAATCGAACTAAAAGACGGCTCAATTGACAACTATATGGGAGTATAATGGGGTACCTCTCATCGTATGTAAGGGAAGGCGAATATGCGAGACGATTATTCCATTCTTGTCTAAAAACGGGTTAAGATTACGAATTGTAGATGATTTCGGAATGTTTTCCTTTCGGGTTAAAGCTTTCATTGTTTCGCAATAATACTTCTTGAGTTAGAGATATGAGCCTGGTTTTCACATATTGGACCTCGTTTGCCGTTAATACCCACGAATCACGATAAAAAGATAGGCGATATTTAGGGTGACTGCGATGGAGGAAACGCCCAGTTATACGAAGAAAAACGTTCTAGGATATCTTGTTGGTCTGGAGTGATTGCGACGTGAACTCTTACTACCTTTTGCTCCAAATCTGTTCCTAGCACAAAGTTATTAGCGACTGGCCAAGAGTCAGGAGATTTTGCCAACCATGGAGGACCTTGCCACCACAAGTGACAATTGATTAAATCTTTTGGGTAAACTCCGCGCGTTGCCAAATCTGCCGGGTTTGAAAAAGTGTCAACATGGAACCAGTTGTCCACGCCTACCTTGTTGGCAATAATCGAAACTCGGTTGGCAACAAACACTTTCCAACTACAAGCTGGTTTCTGAAGCCAGGCCAACACAATAGTTGAGTCTGTCCATTTATAAATCTCATCCTGGGAAACTTTCAAAGAAGGAATTACAGAATCAACCACTTCTGCTAGTAAAGTAGCTCCACAGAGCGCAAGTTTCGGAATTGATAGCGTTTTAATTGGCGAAACTCTGGATTTGGAAGTGAGGAGATTTACAAAAACTGAATTATTTTCCAATTGGACACGAGTATATAATGCCGTGACATACGCATTCTCAGATGCGTCACAAAATGCATGAAAGTGTATGCGACATGTTGGGGAGTAAGAAATCCATCTGGGGATTTGGATGGAATCTATAGCCATATAGCTATCTAAAAATTTCTTCCAATCTTGGGGATCGTTGGGTAAAAGATCTTCGTCCCAATCAATTTTGGTTAACCATATTTGTCTCATAAGAATTTTGGCAAGAATAACGATTGGTGCCAACCAACCTGCGGGGTCAAAAATCTTTGATATTTCAGAGAGGATTTCTCTCTTAGTGTAATTAGGTTTGTTGGATAATTTCCGTACAATGAATAAAAAACAATCTAACTTGGCGTTCCATTTTACACCAAGTGCTTTGGTCTGACTGCTCTCATCGAAAACAAGAAAATCTTCCTTCAAAACGTGTTCCTTTGGCAATGTTTCAAGAATTTCAGTGCAGTTTGATGTCAATTTTCTTAGTGGAAAACATGCAGTATTCAGGGCCCCAATCAGTTGATCTTTTGCCTTCAAAGCGGAGTGGATATCATGGCTGCCGGTTAGAACATCATCTACATACATGTCATCCTTTATGATTTGACTTGCTATTGGAAACATATTCTGACAATCCTGTGCGAGCTGCATGAGGGTTCGAAAAGCTAAATATGGAGCCGCATTAACCCCGAAGGTTACGGTTTTTAGCTCGAAATCTTGGATTTTGTTGTTTGGATTTTTACGAAATAATATTCTTTGAAAACATGTGTCATTTAAAAGAATAATGGTGAGGTCATTCTGGAGAATTGGACCTGGATATAGGTGTTATGTGAAAGAGTTGTTTTTTAATTTAAGTCAAATTCACGAATGACTCTTTATTCTATTTCATAATATAGTTACAAGTTTTTATACTATGTATGGTAGATTTGTAGGGTTACACATATTAGAATTAAATGTATTTACATAAATAAAGTATGAACGTAATGTGAATGCTTATAAGTATACACTTATGCTATGTTCCCACTGACTCGTTTTCCTCATTCATTTTTCCAAAACATTTCACCGTTCACACCGAGTTGAGATGTTTTAGTTTGACAGTTACCATGCAAACTAGAAATTCACATTTACTCGAAATTCAAATATATGCAACGTATGTTCAAATAACATACGCGAGCGCAAAGGGAAAAAGATTTATGTTATTTTCACATGTCCATGTTCTTCACAGCCTTTGTTTATTCCCCTTTTTCTATGAAATTTATATCAATAATTTGACATATATTTCGAAATTGGTATGTTATTCGGGGTATATTCCAAATTAGGTGGGTTCACATTCTAAAATTTAGGTGTTTTTGAGGAAAACTTGTGTTTTGGACTTGCTTTTTTATATGGGGAAAACGACTCGTTTTGAAATGCTTATAAAGGGAAAACATTTCAAACCCCAAAACATGCTTGGTGAGAACGCCGTATTAACATATACAACATCTCCCTTTGCAACATAAAATTAATACATCTATATTTAATAAATACAATGTTATGTATATCAAAATTACAAATTGAGTCTATCAGGTTCTTTAACCATTCTGCCACTTCGAGTAATATAATTTTCAACATTTTGTTCCTCAGATAAATTATTTTGTATAGACCTTTCTGTTTCCTGTATATTCGTTGTGTTTTCGTAATTATCAGAATTTATATCATTCTCAATATTAGCATAATTTAAACTACTCTGAGTTGATTTTCTTATATGATTATGACTTCTTCTAAATTTAGAGACATTTTGATCTAATATAATATATGACCTTGGTTCCTTGCAAATTTCTGCAACTTTTCCCGGATACCAATGACTTTGAGGATTCTTTTTGAACATTACCTTGTCACCCTCATGCATTGGTTTTAAGGATTTTGATTTAGCATTATACCTTTCTGTCACTTTCCTCATATTTGACTGTATCTTATCAGTATATTCAGTTTTATTTATCAATTTAGAATCAAAATTGTTGGCAACAGAAGGAATTTTAGTACGCAAAGTTCTAGACATTAACAGTTCAGATGGACTTGTAAATCACCCTTCGGAGTTGTTCTATAATGCAACAATGCCACATATGGATCAGACTTGCTCTCTACCGATTTCATAAGAAGTTTTTTCATAGTCTGCACCATACGTTCCGCTAGACCATTGGATCTGGGTAAATATGGACTAGATGTCCGATGATCAATTCCCCAGTCTTGACAAAATGTCCCAAATTCCTTAGAATTAAATGGCGGACCATTATCTGAAATAAAAATTGTAGGAATATCGTGTCTCGCAAATATCGACTTTAATTTAATAATTAAATTGGCACTACTGTAACCAGATGAAAGAATATCTATTTCAACAAATTTCGAAAAGTAATCAACCACAAGTAAATATGTTTTGCTTTGAAACTCAAAAAGATCACACCCTACTTTGTACCAAGGAATATCGATTACCTCATGAGGCATTAACTCAGGTCTACTATTAGAGTTTTGATACTTAGCACAAATCTCACAATTCAATGCCAAATCCTCAATATCTTTATAGATGTTAGGCCAGTAAACAAATTGACGAGCAAGATTCTAACATCTTAATACCCCCATGTGACCCTCGTGAATTTTATCTAAAACACCCCGTCTCAAAGTTTTCGGTATCAATATTTGACTATTTTTCAGCAATACATCATCCAAAATCGTTATATCATCCCTAATCTTAAAATAAGGCTTTACATCATCCTCAAGTTTACTACGACAATCCGGCCAACCATTACGTGTGTATCCTGCAATCTTCATTAAAGTGTCATCCTTCTTACTATGCTCCCCAATGGAATAAACATCAACAAAAGGAATTTCCAAATGCGAAGAAATAAAATTGCAGTGAATATTGACCTCGCTATCAATTTCAGATAATGCTTTATCCTCCAAGGGAGCTCTCGACAGTGTGTCAGCTATTTTCAAATCCCTGCCAGGTCTATATTGCACGGATAAACTATAACTCTGCAAACACAACATAAAACGCTGTAGTCGTGGTGGAATTTTATATAAAGGCTTATCGAATAGAGTTACCAAAGGCTTGTGATCTGTTTCCACAGTCACATTGGAACCATAAATATACTGATGAAATTTTCTGCATCCAAATAATATAGCAAAAAGCTCCTTCTCAATCTGAGCATAATTTTTTAGAGATTCCGTTAACGAACCTGACGCATACGCTATAGGCTGACCCTCATGCAAAATTGTGGCACCAACAGCAACTCTAGAGGCATCTACCGATAAAATCAATCTTTTACTCTTATCGAAATATGTAAGCACAGGAGCCTTTGTTATTTCCCTTTTCAAATTTCTGAACTCATTCTCATGTATAGCCGACCAATGCCACTGAACATCATTCTTTAACAATTCCCTTAAGTTATGATTCTTCTCCGACAAATTTTTGATAAATGGACCCAAATAATTAACCATGCCTAAAAATATCTGCATCTCCTTTACATTATTTGGTCTTGGCATATCCAGAACTGCCCTCACTTTCTCATTATCCAGACTCACTCCCGTCCTATCAAAAATATGACCTAAAAATTTTATTTCAGTCCTTAAAAATTTGCACTTAGATTCGTTAAACTTCAAACCTACTTCTCTAGCCCTTTGAAAAACCGCCTCTAATGTTCTATCATGCTCCTCTATAGTCGATGAATAGATCAAAAAATCATCTATGTATTGTAACGTGGTTTTCTTCGTGGGCTGAGGTAGGCCAGTGGCCGTCCAGGGTTGTCTTTCAAGGATCCACAAACCTTAAATAATAACACACTACTTATATACTTTTATGAGGTTTTATTGATAATTCTTGTTTATGTACAATACAATCGTGGGTAAGGGCAATGATTGGCGACGACTGGCGGGGCTTTGACTAGAAATGGTGGGCTGGGTTGGTCGGACGATGACGGAGACTCGTGCAGCGCGGGGTGGTGAGTGGACGATATTGCTTGACGGCGAGTTGACTGGATACGATGATGAACAGGGCCGATGAACTGGCTGGTGTGACGATATTGGGCAGACGGTGTTCGTGTACGTTGATGATGGTGGGGTCGGGCCAATGATGTTCGTGTGCGGTAGTGACGATGATGTTGGGCCGACGTTGATCGTGGACGGTGATGACGGTGGTATCGGGCTGGTGTTGTTCGGCCACGAAGATGACGGTGGGGTCGTGCCGATGTTGATCGTGTGAGGTGACGACGGTGCGGTCGGGCCGACAGTGTTCGTGTACTGGGATGACGATGGTGTCGGGCCGACGACGGTGACTGATTCGGGTTCGGTGACGACGGTGGAGTCGGGTCGACGGTGTTGTGTACTGAGATGACGATGATGTCGGGTTGATGATATTCGGGTACGATGACGATGGTGGAGTCGGGTCGACGATGGTCGTGTGGGTTGACGATGTTGATGTCAGGTTGCTGATGCTCGTGCGTGATGACGATGATGGAGTCGGGTCGACGATGGTCGGGGACGTTGATGTTAATGATGGTGTTCGTGCACGAAGGTGACAGTTGAGTCGGACCGGCGGTGCTCGTATACGAGGGTGATGATGGTGACGGCCGATGGAGCTCGCACTGGTTTCTGTAACGAAAAGAGGGGCAGGGGAATACAACTGGTTGAAGCGGACGAACCGCGTAAGCGAACGAATCGCGTAAGCGGACGAACCGCGTAAGCAGCCGAACCGCGTAAGCAGCCGAACTGCGTAAGCGGACGAACCGCGTAAGCGGACGAACCGCGTAAGCGAACTAATCGCGTAAGCGAACGAATCGCGTAAGCGGACGAACCGCGTAAGCAGACGAACTGCGTAAGCGAACGAATCGCGTAAGCAGACGAACCGTGTTAAGGGAGGGGTTAGTATAGAGAGGGGGAGGGAAAGGGAAAGGATAGGAGAAAAGTAGTCGGGAATTCTACTCTACTGTGTTCGGATGCGAACGAATCGCGTAAGCGGACGAACCGCGTTAAGATGAATCGGTTGTTGCTTTCGGAAGTTCGGCAGCGGTCGTTGTAATGGATACCATGGCTCACAGCAATTAAATGGGTACAGTGGTACACAGGGAAAAAAAGTGTGGTATCCGTATAAATCATTTAGATAAAAAGTAGGAATAATATGTACGAGCAACTGGCTCGTTACATTCCCCCCCTACTTAATGAAAAGAAAACGTAAGTTTTCTTTTCCGAGTCATACCCGTGGGCGAGTTTTGGTCCGAAGACCCGCACTACCTCGACGAGGTATATTTTACTCCCTGAAAGAGAGCTCAGCCCAGAAAAATAAACACTGCACTCGATGCCATATATTGATAAGTGTTCTAAATTCTAATTCTTTTGGTAAGCTTATCACTATATAAAAAACGCAAATTCTTATGGTAAGCTAATAAATCTTATTACTATATATCCATTTTTTTTTTTTTTATTATTATTATTATTTTTTTTTTCTCTAAGACTGTTAAAACTTTAACTATTCTAAACTATTAGTAGTAAATACAAAGATCTGTCTCCATTGTACTTCTACTCCGCCTTGACGTGTGTATTGGGCTTGCTGGCAATGGCGTTGCGTGGTTCTGTTCTGTTAATAACAGGTTTTGCTTCACGACGTGTGTCTGATGGCGGTTCCCCGAGAACAATACCTCTTCTGTCGACGCATCCCTTCCATTTCGGTTTCCCTGTAGTGGTGTTGGCCGTTTTTGTTTCGGGCGTTGGCTCTGTTGCTGGTTTTGGTCGTCTGGGTGTTGTGGCTCTGAAGTGTCTTGTTGGCGGTAGCGACGGTATGAACCTCTTTGCTGTGGGCACCCTTGCCCCTTTACGACAAGTTTCTTGCGCTGAAATTGCTCTTGGCCTGACTTCTATCGACGGTAAGTATAGAAGTGGTGGCTTTAGTACTTTTGGCAGAGCAAGCTTCCTTGGGCGTTTTGCCTTTTGCTCTGTTCTTCTCGAGTGCACTTTTATGAATGAGTGGCAATCACTGGAAAAGTATCTTCGTTTGTCTGGTTTTCGAGAAATGGTGGTTTAGCATAAGTTTCATGCTCCCGTAGAGGACAACCCACTGTAGCGTTTCGCCCTTCTGGAATGAAATTATATGACGTCAGCGCACTAAGGAGGTGGGCGGACTCGGAGGGTTTAGTAGTCGGGCGGCACATGGGCTTGTCATCTAGATAAAGAGTGATGTTTCGCTGGCAGAGAAAATCCATTCCAAGTATGATGTTCTCGGCAAGCGTCGGAAGTACTGCTATTTTCAGGGGGGTACTCTTCTCATTATATAGTACGTCGATGTCATACAAATTCGTGCATGTGGTTAAGCGTCCGTCTGACATTTGGACGTTACGTTGCACTACTTCCTGCTGAATGCCTCGATGGGCCAAGAAGTTCTTTACGGTATCCGAGATATAGCTCGAGGAGGCCCCGGTGTCGATAAGCGCCTCGAAAGGGTGGTCATATATCATTACCTCAATGAAGTATCGGGTTGTGGGTGGCTCATCGTTTTGTCCGTCGTAGTGCTGAGCTCTGCAACTGCAGTCCTTAGTGAATTTTCCTTCCGTACCATAATAAGAGCAGAACAAACTGCGGGGGTTTCTACACTGAGTACGGATGTGACCCGGACGCTTGCAACGCCAACAGTGGTCGTTTCTGGAGTATGGTGTTTCTACCACCATGTGTGACGTATGGGGCTGCGATTGGCGCGACTCGTCTCTCTTCAATAGCTCATAGTCATCGGTTAACCCGATTAGTTCGTCCAACGTATGGAAATCGTTTCGTCGGATATAGTGGCGATATTCGGATCTCAGCCCGTCGTATATTCGGTCGAGGTGGTTCATCTCGCGAAGCCTTGGGTGTTGTCGTGCTGTTGTCAACATATTCAGAATGTAGTCTTTTGCCCTTTCGCGCTGGAAATGCCTGTGGTTATAAAATGCATGTTCCAGCTGGGTGGCATGTCGTTTAGATAAGAAAAATTTTTCCACCTCTGCTCGGAATTGGGACCAGCTCGTGATGTCAACCCTTTTTACTCTGAACCACTTCAGGGCGTTTCCTTGTAGGACACTGAGGAGCGTGGGCAACAGCCGATCATGGGAGAGATGGTGGCATTCGGCGAGCTCTTCCATCCTCTCGAGGAACTCCATTAGATCTCCCTCACCAGTATATTTCAAATCCCATCGTTGGACCATACCCATTACTTCGTGATCGGCCGGTTCGGGTCTGGGAGTCGTTGCTGGGTGAGTTTTCATTCTGGCCATGTTTGGCACTATCAGGGATTCCACTACTGTGCTCTCTTCGGCCTTTAATTCGGCTTCTAGCCCCTTGAGAATATTTTCGGTCGAAGCTCTCATCCGTTTGGCTCGAATGTATTTGGCTAACTCCTTCCTCAGGCCGTCCACCGTATAGCCTTCGGTGGGGATGTTAGCCGTTTGATACTGTTCAATCAATTGCTCCTTCCGTAGTAGGTATATCCACCCCAACGATTCAGTCGTCAATTGTGTGGAACCGCTGGGTTTGTCGTTGTAGTGTGTGGGACTCGATTCATCCTCGCTGGCGGTTGTTTTACGATTTTCCGCAGATCGATTTTGATCGGGTCCCTGCTCGGGCGCCATTTGTAACGTGGTTTTCTTCGTGGGCTGAGGTAGGCCAGTGGCCGTCCAGGGTTGTCTTTCAAGGATCCACAAACCTTAAATAATAACACACTACTTATATACTTTTATGAGGTTTTATTGATAATTCTTGTTTATGTACAATACAATCGTGGGTAAGGGCAATGATTGGCGACGACTGGCGGGGCTTTGACTAGGAATGGTGGGCTGGGTTGGTCGGACGATGACGGAGACTCGTGCAGCGCGGGGTGGTGAGTGGACGATATTGCTTGACGGCGAGTTGACTGGATACGATGATGAACAGGGCCGATGAACTGGCTGGTGTGACGATATTGGGCAGACGGTGTTCGTGTACGTTGATGATGGTGGGGTCGGGCCAATGATGTTCGTGTGCGGTAGTGACGATGATGTTGGGCCGACGTTGATCGTGGACGGTGATGACGGTGGTATCGGGCTGGTGTTGTTCGGCCACGAAGATGACGGTGGGGTCGTGCCGATGTTGATCGTGTGAGGTGACGACGGTGCGGTCGGGCCGACAGTGTTCGTGTACTGGGATGACGATGGTGTCGGGCCGACGACGGTGACTGATTCGGGTTCGGTGACGACGGTGGAGTCGGGTCGACGGTGTTGTGTACTGAGATGACGATGATGTCGGGTTGATGATATTCGGGTACGATGACGATGGTCGTGTGGGTTGACGATGTTGATGTCAGGTTGCTGATGCTCGTGCGTGATGACGATGATGGAGTCGGGTCGACGATGGTCGGGGACGTTGATGTTAATGATGGTGTTCGTGCACGAAGGTGACAGTTGAGTCGGGCCGGCGGTGCTCGTATACGAGGGTGATGATGGTGACGGCCGATGGAGCTCGCACTGGTTTCTGTAACGAAAAGAGGGGCAAGGGAATACAACTGGTTGAAGTGGACGAACCGCGTAAGCGAACGAATCGCGTAAGCGGACGAACCGCGTAAGCAGCCGAACTGCGTAAGCGAACGAATCGCGTAAGCGGACGAACCGCGTAAGCGGACGAACCGCGTAAGCGGACGAACCGCGTAAGCGAACTAATCGCGTAAGCGAACGAATCGCGTAAGCGGACGAACCGCGTAAGCGGACGAACCGCGTAAGCGAACGAACCGCGTAAGCGGACGAACCGCGTAAGCGAACTAATCGCGTAAGCGAACGAATCGCGTAAGCGGCCGAACCGCGTAAGCAGACGAACTGCGTAAGCGAACGAATCGCGTAAGCGGACGAACCGCGTTAAGGGAGGGGTTAGTATAGAGAGGGGGGGAAAGGGAAAGGATAGGAGAAAAGTAGTCGGGAATTCTACTCTACTGTGTTCGGATGCGAACGAATCGCGTAAGCGGACGAACCGCATTAAGATGAATCGGTTGTTGCTTTCGGAAGTTCGGCAGCGGTCGTTGCCACTCGCTTTACTGTTCGTCAATCCTCGGTTGATTCATTCCACTGCCGACGAAAACCCACATTCTTAAGTAGGTTGAGTCATCAACCCAATGAGAATTATCAACATGTAACTTTAACGATGTTGATGATGGAAAACATGTTTCCTTCGTACTACTTGTACTCCATGCCAGTCAATGACTACGGTTGCAATGGTTACCGTGGCCCGCAGCGACTAAATGGATACAGTAGTACAAAGGGGAAAAAATGTGGTATTTATATAAATTGATTAAATCCAAGATAAATAAAATGATTACGGCTGTAATGGATACCATGGCTCACAGCAATTAAATGGGTACAGTGGTACACAGGGAAAAAAAGTGTGGTATCCGTATAAATCATTTAAATAAAAAGTAGGAATAATATGTACGAGCAACTGGCTCGTTACAGTATATTATCAAATTGGGAATATCCCCAAATAGTTTCATCATTTCAGCATGAAATATATCCGGCGCAGCATTAATGCCAAATGGCAATCTTAAAAACCGATAACGTCCAAAAGGTGTATTGAATGTGCACAATTTAGATGACCCATCATCCAACGGAATCATCCAAAAACCATTTTTAGCATCCAGAGCTGTAAAATACCTAGAACCTACCAACTTTGCCTTACAGTCTTCAATATTTGGAAAAGGATAATGGGGCCTCAAAATGGCCTTATTCAAATGCCTTGGGTCCAAGCAAATCCTCATACTTCCATTTGGTTTCGCAACCAACACAATGGAATTCACCCATTCTGTTGGTTCACTCACTGGCATGATTACATTAATTTTCATCATTCTCCCTAATTCTTTTCGTAAACTTTCATATAGCTTAAATGGAATTTTACGAGGTGGTTCAATCACCGGTTCAATATTGTCTCTTATCTTAAAACTGCATTTATTTTGCAAAAGACCAAGGCCATGTAAAACATCAGAATATTTTTCAATAGTTTTATTAATTGAAATGCTATTAATTTCTTTAACTAAATTCATTTTGACTGCCATTTCAATACCTATAATATTTTTACATTCCATATTCACAATAAAAAATGTTGCATTAAAAAGTTCATCTTTATATATAAAATCTAGATCAACTGTTCCCAACACAGGAATCCTCTCACCACTGAACGTAAAAATTCGAACTGATGTTTTCAAAAATGATTTAATTTTCAACAAATCTGCTGTTTTAGCTGACATTATGTTTACCTGTGCCCCTGTATCAATTTGGCAAATAATTTTTTGATGTTTTATTGTTACCTCCACATTCCATTCAGTTACATTCTTCTTTTTGTCCACCACTCCAATGAACAAATCATCTTCATCATCTTCTTCTTCTTTACCTTCGTTTTGATCGGCATACATTTGCTTCACAAATCTTTTTCTAAAAGTACACATTCTGGCAAAATGATTAACTTTTCCACATTCATAGCACTTCGCACCATCTTCTGGACATTTATCCCGATGTATTTGACCACATCTATTGCAGTTACCACTGTTCAATTCAACCGTCAAACGGAACGGACGTGTTTTTTAATAGCGGATAAAATCATCGTAATAAGTACCTACTACGAATTTCAAGTGTGGTGGGATATTAGGCCACCATGCAGAGAAATTCAAAGACATCAACTGGGTTGCTAACTTCAGGGCCCAGTGGACGGGTATCGACTGGAGTTATAAATTTGGGCAATGACCAAGAGTTAGGCCTAATTAGTCGACCTGTAGACGGGTCGACAGGTGGCGACAATTTGACAAGTTGAACCTTTTCCACGGTAACGGCATCAAAAGGAGGTAATCCCTCACGAAAGAGATTCAAGGAACGCAGAAATGCTTTGTCTATCCTAAAGAAGTTAGGATCAGTCGACCCAAGCACGCTGTCGGCTAGACAAAGCGATTCCTTAAAATGGGCTCAAGGAATTCTTGAGGCTGGAAAAAGGGAACGATCACCGGATGAGCTGCCATCCTCCAAAAGGGATCAACGATCGTTTGCCTCAGTTGCTAAAGACAGCCTTGTAATGGCTATCATAAATAAAGGAGCATTGGACGGTATGGTTCCAAAGCAAAAATGGGGGGAAATTGAGAATGCTTTGTCTGGCGTCTACTCACAGGTGCTGGAAAAGTTGGTATCAAGGACGATTTAAGCTAGTCGCATTTGAGGACCAAAGGTCTATAGAATGTTTTAAAGCTACTCTGATACTAATTGGTGAATTTTGGGAAGGAGCTGCTCTAGAGTTAGTCGAGAAGAAAGACATACCGGCTAGACCAAGAGCACATGCGTGGATACCTGCAAACCCTCCTGACCCTGAATCTATTTTAAATAGACTGAAACAATGCAATCCAGATCTTCCAACAGCTGATTGGAAGGTTGGCCGTTTGGATGAAGTGGATGGGCCAAGACGGCATGCAGTGTTTATATTGAACACTCAGTCTTTGCCACATCTAGCAAAGTCTCAGGGCCGTGTATGTTATGGCTTTCATTATATCCAAATGAAGGTTTATAAAAACGATCAGCTAAAGGATTCAGAAGTGGACAAGCCTCTGTCTGAATCAGAAGTAAGCGGAGGGAGATACCAAAGTCGAAGACATGGATAGATACCGTATGCGTGAGGAGGCTTCTACTGCATCAGAACTCACCAAAGTTGAACCTATGGTTATTGCGAGAGTCACCGATATCTCTGAAGAGGACATTCTTGATGACTCGATTGAAGCGGCTGATGTGACGGTTGTTGAAAATCTCGATGGTCCTACGGATCCTCCAGATAAATCTTCATCATTGTAAGGCTGCATGTGCTGCCTTAAAAGTTCTCCTGATGAAAGGGGACATAGACATAGTTCTTATTCAAGAACCATATGTTTATAGAAACAAAATATGTGAATTAAGTACTCCGGGGTTCAAACTATTGCAGTATACTGGTAATGATGTAATTCGAGCCTGTATAATTGCTAAAAACGAGCTTAACTTGTTTCTGCTTCCTTCAATGTGCAATGCAGACACTGTCGTTGCCAATTTAGAAATAGCCAAATGCAAATATTGGGTATCTTCGGTCTATATGGGACATGACAGGGAGATGCCTCCATGCGCCGTTAAGACCTTAGTTGAGGAGTCACTGAAAACAAAGACGAAACTCATTATGGGATGCGATGCGAATGCGCATCGTATTATATGGGGAAGTAGTGATACTAATGCAAGGGGTTAGTCGCTAATAGAGTTTATTTTGCGTACTAATCTGGTAGTTTTCAACATGGGAGATGCCCCAACCTTTGTCACTAAAAACAGGCAAGAGGTTTTGGACATCACCTTGGCCTCGCAAGAACTGAATGAAATGATATCTGAGTGGCAGGTTTTAAGTGAACACAGCTTCTCAGATCATCGCTACATCAGTTTCAAATTTGATGTTCATACCACCAAGACCATATTTCCGCCAAATGTTAGGAAAGCTGACTGGAATAGGTATAGGGAATCATTCAATATGATGATACCGGAAATACCAGAGACAAATATGAGCACTGTGCAAGTTATCGAACACGCAGTGGAGAGGATTACTAAGGCCTTCAACATTTCACTGAAAGCTGCATGCCCTAAAGGGAAGCCAAGGGGGAAAAATCGACCACCATGGTGGTCTACGGAGTTAGGTAATATGAGGAAATCGTGCAGGAAGCTCTTTAATAAAGCAAAGTCCACCAGAGCTCCTGTGGATTGGGACGCTTACAAGAAGAATCTGAGAGGATACAAGCGAGAACTGAGAAAGGCTCTGCATAACTCTTGGAACGATTACTGCAGCAGCATTGAGAATACGTCCGAGGCTTCCAGACTACGGAAGGTTCTAGCATCCACGAGCTCCGCTCCAGGTTTCATTAAAACATCGGAGGGCAATTGGACAACGTCCAGTGAGGAGACGCTGGAGGTACTATTGGACACACATTTTCCCGGAAATCAGACGGTTGAACCATGCACTGGCGGTGCCACAGTGGCTCAGCGGTCGTTTCCTATCGAGGAAATTGTATCAGAATCTAGAATAAAATGGGCGTTAAATACCTTTGGATCATTCAAATCCCCCGGACCTGATGGAATTACTCCGGCGGAGTTACAAGCGGTGGCTGACAGAATTATCCCCTGGTTGTCGGCGATATATATAGGATGTATCAACTTAGCATATATTCCACGAAAATGGAGGGAATCAAAAGTAGTTTTCATACCTAAAGCAGGAAAAGCCTCTCACTCGAATGCGAAGGATTTCCGACCAATCAGCTTATCATCATTCCTACTTAAGACTCTAACCTAACCTAACCTAGAACTAGCGTCGATTCAAGTTTGCTCTTGAAACGACAACATGCATACTCGAAGGGCAGGTCTACTGAGACCGTATTACACGAACTAGTCAGCTTTATTGAAAGCTCACTATCTGTCAAAGAATACACAATCGTGGCGTTTCTAGACATCGAAGGGACGTTCAATAACGTCCATCCGAGCTCGATATTAAATGGACTGACAACTCTGAATGTTGATCCTAGTATACTTAGACTGTCAGACGAACTTCAAAGGAAGAGACGCATTTCAGCCACACTAGGACAAGCAAACATACAAAGGTATGTGAACAGAGGCACTCCTCAAGGAGGAGTTCTATCACCTCTTCTTTGGAATGTTGCTATAAACGACCTTCTGGTTTCCCTAGAAAAATAAAGGATACAAGTGGTGGCATACGCAGATGTGGCGCTAGCAGTCAGGGGAAAATTCCCATCAACAGTTAAAGATATTATACAGAGAGCGCTCCGGATGACTGAGAAATGGGCGAAGTATAATGGTCTTGGGGTGAATCCTGCAAAGACAGAAATAGTCATGTACTGCAAAGGTCGCAAAACTCCCACGGTTAGACCCACTTCCTTAGGGGGTATTGAAATTCCCTTTAGGGAGTGTGCAAAATACCTTGGCGTTATTTTGGACAGGAAGCTGAACTTTAAGCTTAATATTGAAGAAAGGGCGAGGAAAGCAACGGTAGCTTTATACTCGTGCAAAAAGGCAATAGGGAAAAAGTGGGGACTAAAACCAAAAATTGTACATTGGCTATATACGGCAGTGGTTAGACCTATAATGCTATATGGTGTTGTAGTCTGGTGGCCGGCACTTCACCAGCCGACAAGTTTAGACAAAGTTCAACGTATGGCGTACTTGTGTATCTCAGGTGCATTCAGCAAGACAGGAACAAACTCCCTTAATGCATCTATTGCCTTTAGACATTTTGGCCAAACAGTCAGCTGCAACAACGGCTGTGCGGTTGCGCGAGTATCGCTGTGGTCGGAAAAAAGTTACGGTCACAGTTCGGTCCTCAAAATAATGCCAGATGTGCCTAACGTAGTGGATTACACTTTGGCGAGTCCACTTTTCGACAAAATCTGTTATAACGGGTCGCTGCCTGATAGGCGATTTTGCAAAAACTATTGGTGCGAAGTATAATGACTATTGTATGAGCTGTCATGATGCGGAGGAAAAGGAATCAATAAAACACCTCATGTGTGAGTGTCCTGCATTTTGTGTAAGGCGTAAGCAAATTTTAGGGGCACATAGTTTCAGATTACTGGCGGACCTGGAAAACGTTAACTTAAGCAGTCTGCTAATGTTTTTGGAACAATCTGGTTGGTTCAACAGAAGAAAATAATCGAGAAGGTTCAACGGCTCAAACTAGAAGTGCCCATATGTAATAGGTACTTTTAGTTAATGTGGTATCACAATGGACTGAATAGTCTAAGTGAGCCTGAATCTTAAATGTCCCGAACCAAATCATTTCTCAAGCCCCCAAATTCACAGCTTAAACTTAAATTTTTCAATGCTGTCACATATTCATCCACGGACTGCTCTTCTTGTTGCTTGTAGGTGAAAAATTTATACCGCTCCATTACTATATTAATCCGTGGAGTAAAGTACGAACAAAGTTTCATCACCAAATCTGCATACTTGACTGTATCAATATCCATATCAAAGGAATTGAAAACATCTAAGGACTGTGTCCCAAGGTGATGTAACAGTAACGCCACCTTCCTCTGATCGGTTTCGCTTTCCAAGTTTGACGCTCTCAAAAATATTTAAAATTTTGTGTGCCAAGTTTTCCACTCCTTGGCAATATTTGGGGCTTTAAAATTCAATGGCTGAAGTGAAGTAGCAAACACTTGACCACTTGCTTCATAACTTTTCACGTCCGGCATCTTAATCAAAATGTCCTGAATTCCTCTCAACTTTTCAACTTATTATATTTTGCACTTCTGACACCATGTTATGTGAAAGAGTTGTGTTTTAATTTAAGTCAAATTCACGAATGACTCTTTATTCTATTTCATAATATAGTTACAAGTTTTTGTACTATGTATGGTAGATTTGTAGGGTTACACATATTAGAATTAAATGTATTTACATAAATAAAGTATGAACGTAATGTGAATGCTTATAAGTATACACTTAACATATACAACAATAGGATATCGTTTAGGGAAACGCCCGAAGAAGTAGGAGACGAGGCGTTGAAAACTACTCCGATTTTCGTGGTTGTACTATCCGGTTTAAAAACCGCGTGGTGTGGAAGATAGTAATACTTAGGAGAATGTTCGAAAGACGGGATAGGAATTTCCCTCATATGACCCAAATCTATGTATTCCTGGATTACAGAGTCGTACTTTGCTTTTAGATCAATATTTCTAAGCAATCGGGACTCGTTTCGCAAAAATTGTGCATTCGCAATGGATCGTGATTGCCCTAGCTGACCGGAATCCTCAAGTGTAGCAGGCTTAAATGGTAGGGATACAATGAATCGGCCATTTTTGTCCCGTTTTGTTGTTTCAGAATACAATTTTTCACAATATCTATCGGATTCAGATACAAAAGTTTTTCGTGGAACATCCTCCACCTCCCAAAAACGCTTTAGCTGTTTTTCAAAATTATTCTAACTAAACAAAATATCCAAGATGATATTTTCAGAGTATAAGGCAAAGCACGATTGAACATTCAACCTTGATGTAGAAGGTTCCACAGGAAAAGAACTCGAATTTGTAAATCGCTGAGAATTTGTGGACTGTATTTCGGAGTTAGGGGATACGTGTGTATTAGGTGCATTTGGAACATTAGAATCACGATGAAGGAGTGTGTTGTGCCTTTTACTACAATAGAAACAGTTGTGAGGGCACTTGCAATCCTTCACCGTGTGAGATTTTGCGAAGCAATTCAGACACAGTTTAAGCTTTTTTATACAGGAGGTCCTTTCGTCATATGTCATCTGATTGAATTTCGGACATTTCCGAATGCTGTGGGATTCATTACAAGAAGGTGGGGTTGGCAGTACTTTAGCATGATTTATCTTCACACTTTTCCTGCTAGGAGTGCTTTGTTTCTTTACCGAGGACATGGGTAGTGGAGAAATTTCTAAATTACGTGGACCATTGATCTCACTGATGGTCTCTAAGGTTTGATTTCTGTTAGATAAAAAGGTGTCCAAATCGGACCATTTAGAGATATCTGTTTTATTTTTGATGGACTGCTCCCATAAGGACAAGGACATTTTTGGGAGTTTGGTGGAACAAACATAAACAAACACTGCATCCCAGCTGGACACATCTATATCATACATTCTTAACGAAGAAATACACGAATTGATATCGCGTTGTAGACATTTGATTCCTTCGCTAGACTCGTGGGTGATCGTGGTAAGATTAAAGAGTATTCGGAGCTGGCTGTGAACCAGCATGCGCTTGTTCTCGAACCTATCTTTCAAATTGGCCCAGGCAACGTCAAAGCCACTGTTTGTCAAGGGACATTTTTTACTATATCATGAGCCTCGCCTTCAGTTTTTTCTTAAGTGGAATAATTCTGAACTTTTGATAGGTTGGAATTATTAACGTATATCGCCGAGAACATATCTCGAAACGATGGCCACGATTGATAATCCCCTTTGAACGATTCAGTATCGCAGGCTGGCAAGTGGAAATTCGATTGCTGAGCAGGGAAAGAGCGAATTGTGGATGTATTAGATCGGTCATGTATAGTGGAACTAATTTTTGATACAATTCTGACATATGTTTCATAGGACGCATGGAACCTAGCATTTAAACTATCTAATTCAGAATCACCATCTGCAGAATCAGAGTCAGACTTGGACGCTTTTTTCTCCCCACCAGCAGTGGTCGCTGAAGCTTTATCGAAATCATCTATACACTTGTCATACAGAACCTTGATAGAGGACCATGTAGATTTGAGTTCGTCCCTGTGAACTTCGAGGGCAAATATAGTAGCTTCCTTTATAGCAGAATCGGTCAATTCTTGCTCAAACAAAACGAGTTTGTCATTGGCTCGTATGAATCT
Source organism: Haematobia irritans (assembly GCF_050003625.1). NCBI lineage: Eukaryota > Metazoa > Arthropoda > Insecta > Diptera > Muscidae > Haematobia > Haematobia irritans. The sequence goes on from NC_134398.1 coordinate 103,242,295, forward strand.
TTCCAATGAAGTCATTTTAGAAAAGGAAAAGTTCGTGGCAAGGTAGAAAGCTCAAGCAACGAATACTAAATAATTAACGTTTTGTCTTCTCCGAATTTCGTGTTTACTCAAAGTTTCTACTAGTTTTTAGGTCCTTTAAGAATAAAAAAAATATTCAGCAGAGAGTTTTCCAAAAAATCAATCAGGTAGATTATGCAGTAGTAATTAAGAAGTAAAATATTACGAGTAATTAAAAATGTAATTTTATACACTCGAGAAAAAGCAACGTTAGTATGGAATATGGAAAAACAAGTATAAAAATGTGAGCGAGACAAAATGTAGGTTTGCGCAACTAAAATAGATTCAAAATAATTTGTTTTAAATTTAAGGACAAATGGAATTTCCTACACTCGAGAAAAAGTAAACGAAAAAGAAAGTTCGGGCTACTAGATATAAAATAAATTGTTTAGATTCAAGGACAAACGGAATTTTAGACACTCGAGAAAATGTAAAAGTAAATATATAGATGTAGTTGGAAAAACAATTATCAAAAATTTAACAGATTTTCCATCTATTTTGACAATTTGCTCAAACACTGCGAATGGAAAATCATTTATGAAATACAGCTCTATATTTCTCTTAAGTATTTTTTCCTTTCATTTAATCTGGATCACTTCGCACGGCAAATTATAGGTTTGTGCTTCCTTCTTCTAGGAATATTTAGATTGTAAAAATTTTGTTCGGAATAAAAGATTTCTTCTTTCTAATCCGATATCAAAAATGGTGATATATTAGTGAGGATTCTTCCCCATGGATTGAAAGATGCAACAAAAAGAACGAGTGCTTGAAATCAAAACCTTGTGTTTCATGTTATGATGAATTGTGTAACACTTTTTATATGACCATATGACCAAAAATTCTACGTATTTTTTTTCTTTTAATTTAGGGAACATTGGCCTCGTTCATCAAAAATAATTAAAATTACGAAAAATAGGAATTTCTATATTTGCATGTAGTGAGAAGAAGACATAAAGATCATAGATCAAGATGGAAGTTTGAGTGATTTTTGCTCTTTCTGCTTTTAGTGATGCGTTTCTTTCAATCTCACTCTAAAGCATTGATCACATCGAAAAAATGTATAAAATATAAAAATGGCGAAAGTACAAAAAATTAACATACATATGTACATACCAGTTAGAAGAAGCGCCAAAAAGTATGTATGTTATCCATATGTATATCACAATATAGGCTATTTAGAGGTTATGATTTATCTATATATACATATGTATGTATGTAGCACGTGATATCTCACTTTTGTTTATTCTTTGATTTCAATATTCTCTTTCGATAATTTTTATTATCTTAAATGCCCAATACACTCTTCACATAAAATTTTATCACTATTTCTCTGCAAGAAATGTATAAGAAATAGTATATACGTGGAAATATTCCGCAACACAACATAAAAATTCACTCTTTTTCTATATCCATTTCCCTCTTGATTCATGTGAAAAATAGCATTTTATCTAAAATATGGATGTTTGGGGAGTTAGGATTTTTAGTGTTTAGCACTACACTTTCCGGAACCCACAGTTTTATATAGGAAAAGTTAACGACATTTCAATATCTTCGCATAAGAAACAACGTATAATAAACAAAATAGCGTTTTAGTTTTTCCGCTCGTTAGTTCAGTTGCTTCTCAAGATTGGCATAGCCTTCATACGAATACAAGTGTACATACCAATGTGGGATTAACAAACAAACCTGGAACAAATGGAAGTAGTGAGATGATCCAAAGTGATGTGGGATTAAGGAGCCGTCAGCGAACTGGTAACCGATCTGTAGAATTATCCGGTTCGTATGGATCACAATGATAATGTGGGTGGTTGGCGATCAAGGATATCGGAACCGATGGTTAGGACAGATTCTTAATGATAGAAATATCACCTCACAGAGAACCAGGTTGTTTCCTCATTTAGTGTTGGTGTCGAAAAAAGGAATAGAAAACGGGTGGTTATGTTCGAGACCCGTATGGAAGAAAGAAAAGGCTTACCAGTCAGAACGATTTGGTGGTTGAATTCAAAGTGACTTTTTATTTTCAATTGTACTTAAAAACTAGCTTTGACAATTTCATTTTGTTGGCTTAACGAAACAATCGCAACGACACCTGTATTTCAAATCTTAAATAACTGCACTTAGAAAAAATTAATGATGTTGTCGCAAACACACACCATACTCCAAAAATATATATGTGTGACCCACTGTTTGCCATTTTGCATAGAGATGCTTCATGGGTCTTTTCTATGCAAATTCTGTGAAAATTAAAAACATTTTCATTTATTTTTATTTTTTTATATAGTTAGTAATACAGTACGATATATAAAAAGCATCCGCAGACAAACATTGCTTCAACTCCAATCTGCTAGTAGAATATTCCTCTTCGGAAAGCGGTTTCCTTAATATCGAGAATTCTCCCCCACTTAGACGTTGAATGGATTCATCGCTCAACACCCAAAAAATTAATAGAGAAAAGTTTACTTGATTCAAGCCGTACCGGTGTCAAAAGTACGGTAAGTACGGTTTTTCTAAATCCAAGTGTGAAATTCTTAATTCAATCCCGAAAATATTAAGTACGGATTTCTTCATTTTAGAAATTTTCAATCGCGTTGTGATTCCTTTTAGTACGGAAAGTGCTTGATTCAAGCCTAATGGAGCTCTATTTAATCCTAATCTGTACTTGATTCAATCCGCATTTAAGCTTATATTAAACCCAATTAACGCTTAACTTGAGCCAAAACGAACTTGTTTTAAGCGGAATCAAGGCTTAGATCGATCGTTTTTATTCTTGAATATAATCCCACTATGCTTGATTTAATCCCGAACCGTATTCGATGTTATTTTACATGCGCTTAATTTTAGTGTGATTTTTTTTATTTATTTATTTATTTATATTTGTAAACCAACACAACAAGAAGAACTCTTATATGTGAAAGTGTTGGACGCATTGGAGTAAAATACAATATTAGGATATTTAACTTAACTTAATATAGATATGAATATGGATACACAAATTTAATTAAATAATTTATAGAGCTCAGTTTTAAAACATGTAGAGTTGCTTATGCGCTGTATGTTTGGAGGTAGTTCATTCCAGAGACGTATTGTAGAGGGAAGAAATTGTCTTTCTGAATTTAGACATACCATTCTAGGTGTTTCATTCCTCTCTGTGAGCGAGCAAATTTCAGTCGGTTAAATAAGTATTCAGGTTCACCAGTGTTTATGATATAATGTAGCAGAACAAGGCTTTTTATATTCAAATAATTTTTAAACGACACATTAAATATTTGATGTGTATATTGTGATATACTTTCGTACCGTTTCCGATTGTATACGTATCTAGTTATGTCATTGATGATAACTTGAAGTCTGCGACTATCGTTGTAGTTACAGCTACCGAAGATTTCACTGCCATATAAAAGAGTAGGGATTAGGTAAGATTTTGCCAGCAACATTCGAATCTCAAAAGATGTGCTCATGCGTACAGCCCATAAATTTCGTAGCATCCCATACACCATTCCAATATTTCGATTTATGTGATTGGTCCAATTCAAATTTGAATTAAACATTAATCCTAAATTTGTGGCTGTAACTACACTGGGTATGATACTGTTATTGAGTTTAATGCTGATGTTATCCAGTTCTGTAGTTTTCGCTTGTAAATTGTTAAAAGTTTAGATTTCATGGGATTTATACATAGACCATTACTCTTTGCCCATGCATGGACGCAATATAAGTCGTCATTTATGTTTACTAGACATTGCTGAACTTCAGACAGTTTTGGAGCAGTATATAATTGTACATCATCTGCGTACATTTGAGTTTTACAATTGGTTAGCACGTCTGGTAGGTCGTTTATATATATAGAAAACAATAAAGGCCCAAGTATAGATCCTTGAGGGACACCTTTGGTTAATTCCAACATACTAGAACATACGTTATCTGAAGTAACCGCTTGTGTTCTGTTTGACAAATACGAAGATAGAAGCTTACATGCCGAGTCAGAGAAGTGAAATAGTTTGTTAAGTTTAGTAACTAAAATGTGATGGTCGACAGTATCAAAGGCTTTGCTGTAGTCCAGAAGAACTAAGAAAGATACCATTTTTTCATCCATGTTATGGCGTATGTCCTCAATTACATCTATAAGAACGGTTGTACAGCTCCTCCTTTTCCGAAAGCCAGACTGTCTGTCAGTCAATAAATTTCTGCTCTCTATAAATTTGATCATCTGAAGAGACATGATTCGTTCCAGAGCTTTCGACAAAAACGGTAGTATGGCTATAGGCCTATACTCATTATTATTCTTGGGTATTGGGATTATTTTCGCAACTTTCCATTCATTAGGAAAATTTGATTTTGTTAGTGCAGTATTGAAAATATGTGAAATGTACGGTAACAGCCTAGGAATCAGTGGATTTATTTCATCTAGTCCTGTGGCGTTAGACTTAATATACTCGATGCTTTCATAAACTTCATTCTGGTCAACACATCGAAATGTAAATGGATTTTCAATAGGTGCAGTAGACATTTGGTCATAAATTTCTGGAGAAGGTGGCGTTGATTCGATGTTAGCAAAACGTTTATTCAGCTGATTAATATCAATTTCAAATTTATTTGGTACATGTACTTCGGACCCAATGCCGATGTTACGAATTTCTTTCCACTTACTTTTAGAATCAACGGCTTTCCGGAATCTTTCTTGAAAATATGATTTTTTCGCCATGTTTCTCCACTAGTTTTCTTGCGCTTTTAAAGATATTATGTAAGTGCGGAGTTTTATAACGTTTCCAGCGTTTGTAGGCTAGATTTCTGTCATCTATCAATTTTCTGATGTTAGAGTTGAACCACGGTGGCTTTTGTGTTTTTATTTTTATGGTTTTTACAGGAATAAAGGAATTATAAAGCATTATAAACTGATTCAAGCTCATACCTTAAATTCCACGGAACTTCATCAATAGCTTGATCTAACTCATGTTGGTTAAGGTTTTTGAAATCTCGATATGTTACAACTTGTTGCTTCCTAACAACATTGAATTCATATGTTTGAAAGATTAGATCATGTTTTGAGAATCCCGGAACTGAAAGTTGATCATATAGCAGCACTTTCGATGTTTGACTTACAAAAAACAAATCCAGCAGAGTAGTCGATGTACTTGTGAAATGTGTTGGCCAAGTAATATTAGTTGGGAAGAGACCGATTGCCTCCATTGCATTAGCAAGAGAGTTTTCTACCAACAAATCACTATTGAAGTCACAAGCAATGACAACGTCGTTATAATCCAAAGAAATAATTCTTATGTTTTCTACTACAGAAGCAAAATCAATATGTCTATGAGGCCTATAGACACATCCTAAAAGCATTTTCTCATTGGACGATGTTAATATTTCTACTAAAAGATACTCGATACAGCTGTCTAAATCCGACCTTTGTCTCAGTTTATAATGAATACCACTAACCATGTACCCATAAAATAAACATTGGTTCATATATTTTTAAAATATTTATTATTATTTGTTTTTATCAATACATACTTTGTAATGAAAAGAAAATGACGTAAAATAGGATAATACATAATACATATAATACACCTAGGTGAAAAAGGAAATACATATATTTATAATATCTGTAAATTATATAACAAAATATATAACATATAATAGATATAAAAATAAATAATAAAATACAAAATATAAATATATATGTATTTTTATTTACCAAGTCAGTAGAAAGTTTGGACCATGAAGCAAGCAACTCAGCGGAATTCAACTTTTCGAGGTCTTGTTGCCTTAAATAGTAAGTTTGCCTGAAAAATGTAAAAAGCATGGAATATATATCGAAATACATATTTCAAAATAATAAACTTTAATATTACTTACCTTTTAAGTATTTATTAATTTATCTTCCTTCTCACTTTCTTGTGAGGAGACAATAACTAGTTTGCTGTCAATTATTGTCAAAGCACACAATAATACTAAAAGAACAATAATACAAAATGCAAGCGAAGCCAAAAAACACAAGCTCGAAATCGAACACACACATACACACTCACAATGCTTCATACATACATGCAAACAATAAACCAAAAACCTTTACATATTCGGTATTCTGATTTGATATGATTCATAAAGGAATATCAAGTTAAAGTTTTCTTATTTTAAGCCGTAGTCGGCTTAAGACAGCGGACGAAATGCAAGCCAAACAACAACACTAACACTAAAAGACAAACATTAAATTGAAAATTCTCTGTAAGAAAAAAAACAGTTTTCGGGGGTTAAAAATCTATGAGAGTATCGAGGAGAGCCATCTTTATTTTGCGCTCTCGTTAGTTAACTCTCACAGACGAATTAAGTAAAAATGTTCTTATTTTAACTCAAAACCAGCTTAAATCAAATTTTAAGTAATTGAATTGCACAAATAAGCGCACTTTGTACTTAATATGAGTATAACTTAGTATTTGCATACTTAAAATTTTAAATGCGGATTCAGGCTAGAAATAAGAATTTGAAACTTGATTTTAGAAGTCTTCTTTTCTTTGGGTGAAGGTGTTGAACCTCTTCGGTAAATAAAACATCTGATCATCCTCCTTCAGATTGAGAACCACCGATTCGCCATACTTTGTAGAAGTTCTATAGCACCCAATGATCTCATAGTCTTTGTTCGCCTCCATATCCTTCAAGTGAATAATTTTCTTCAAATTTTCATAAACAAACCACATTTTTTTAGACCCCCACCGACTGAGATTATTTACCTAACGGCCTTAAAAAATCACCGATCATATTTACTTAACTTCCTCAAAACCATTAATCCATAGTTAGCGGTTCTTTTATCAAAAAGCGGCATTATCGACACTAAATTTTTACACCCCCACCTACTCGGAGATTGTTTACCTAACGGCCTCAAACCCATTAAAGCCCACTAACCAATTAAATTTCATAAACAAATCTAGAAGCAGCATTACCGATCAAGTGTTTACTTTATGTCCTCAAACCCATTAAATTCTACACAACAATTTAATTTAGCCAATTAAACAACCCACCCCACTGTGTAATTGTTTACATAACGGACTTAAACCGATTAAAAGATTATTTACATAACGGACTTAAACCCATTAAAATTGAATTAGAATCGGCATTAACATACTACTGTCTGCCTATGCCACCACTTTTATCCTTTATTTTTCTAGGGAAACCAGAAGGTTGTTTATAGCAACATTCTAAAGAAGAGATTATATAACTCCTCCTTGGGGAGTGCCTCTGTTCACATATGTTTGTATTGTATGTTTGCTTGTCCTAGTGTGGCTGAAATACGTCTCTTCATTAGAAGTTCGTCTAACAGCCTAACATAAGTATACCTGGATCAACATTCGGAGTTATCAGTCCATTTAATATCGAGCTCGGATGGACGTTATTGAACGCCCCTAGAAACGCCACGATTGTGTATTCATTGACAGATAGTGAGCTTTCAATAACACTGACTAGTTCATGCAATGCAGTCTCAGTAGACCTGCCCTTCGAGAATGCATGCTGTCGTTTCGAGAGCAAACATGAATTTACTCTAGTTGTAAGATAAATATCTATCATCCTCTCCAGAGTCTGAGATACACAAGTAGGAATGAGGATAAGCTGATTGGTCGGAAATTCTTCGCATTCGAGTTAGATGCTTTTCCCGCCTTAAGTAATGAAACGACTTTTGTTTCCCTCCACTTTCCTGGAATATATGTTAAGTTGATACATCCTGTATATATCACCGACAACCAGGGGATAATTCTGTCAGTCACTGCTTGTAACTCCGCCGGAGTAATTCCATCAGTTGCGGGGGATTTGAATGGTCCAAAGCTATTTAACGCCCATTTTATTCTAGATTCCGATACAATTTCCTTGATAGGAAATGTCCGCTGAGCCACTGTGGCACCACCAGAACCGTCAACCATCTGATTCCCAGAAAAAAAGTTAAGCTCGTTTTTAGCAATTATACAGGCTCGATTTACATCATTACCAGTATACTGCAATAGTTTGAACTCCGGAGTACTTAATTCACATATTTTGTTTCTATAAACATATGGTTCTTGAATAAGAACTATATATATGTCCCCTTTCATCAGGAGAACTTTTAAGGCAGCACAAGTAGCTTTAAAATGGTGAAGATTTATCTGGAGGATCCGTAGGACCATCGTGATTTCCAACAACCGTCACATCAACCGTTTCAATCGAGTCATCAAGAATGTCCTCTTCAGAGATCTCGGTGACTCTCGCAATAACCATGGGTTCAACTTTGGTGAGTTTTGAAGCAGTAGAAAATTCCTCTCGCATACGGTGTCTATCCATGTCTGCATCTTTGGTATCTCCCTCGACTTCGCAAGAGGATCCGCTTATTTCTGATTCAGATAAAGGCTTGTCCATTTCCGAATCCCTTAACCCTCTAATGCCCAAGCCCGCCTTTAGGCGGTCTTCATTTAATAAGGAAGCTTTTTGTAAAACACACCTTAAGACAACAAAAATGGACAAAATAAAAAGAAAACTTATTTGAAACTATTCAAGAGGCTTTGCAGCATATGCTGAATTTTACCGTATACATTTTTCTTGCTTAGTTCTCTTGCTTTTGTGTCGTTAACATTGAAAAAATCAGCTGGCAAAAAAATTGGGGCGTTAGAGGGTTAAATGATCGTTTCTATATACCTTCATTTGGAGATAATGAAAGCCATAACATACACTGCCCTGGGACTTTGCTATATGTGGCAAAGACTGAGTGTTCAATATGTCGTCTTGGTCCATCCATTTCATCCAAACGGCCAACCTTCCAATCAGCTGTTGGAAGATCTGGATTGCATTGTGTCAGTCTATTTAAAATAGATTCAGGGTCAGGAGCGTTTGCAGGGTTCCACGCATGTGCTCTAGGTCTAGTCGGTATGTCTTTCTTCTCGACTAACTCTAGAGCAGCTCCTTCCCAAACTTCACCAATTAGTATCAACGCAGCTTTAAAACATTCTATAGACCTCTGGTCCTCAAATGCGACTAGCTTAAATCGTCTTTGATACCAACCAGCCTCTTGGTGTCGAGGATCTGGGCCGGGAAACTTTTCCAGCCAGACAAAGCATTCTCAATTTCCCCCCACTTGTGCTTTGGAACAATACCGTCCACTGCTCCCCTATTAACAATCGCCATCACAAGACCGTTTTTTTCCACTGAGGCAATCGATCTTTGATCCCTTTTGGACGATGGCAGTTCATCCGGTGATCTTTCCCTCTTTCCAGCTTCAACAATTCCTTGCGCCCATTTTAAGGAATTGCTTTGCTTAGTCGACAACGTGCTTGGGTCGACTGATCCTAATTTCTTTAGGATTAACAAGGCATTTCTGCGTTATTTAAATCTCTTTTTTGAGAAATTACCTCCTTTTGATGTCGTTTCCTTACGTAAGGTTCGACTTGGCAAATTATCGCAACCCGTCTGCAGGTCTACTAATTGGTCCTAACTCTTGGTCATTGCCCAAATTTATAACTTCAGTTGATACCCGTCCACTGAGCCCTAAAGTTAGCAACCCAGTGAATGACTTTGAATTTCGCTGCATGGTGGCTTAATTTCCCACCACACTTGAAATTCATAATAAGTACTTATTACGATGAGATAATCCGCTATTAAAAAAACACGTCCGTTCAGTTCGACGGTTGAGTAATAGAAACCATTATTTCGCAACTAGAAAGCGGTGTTTGTTTAAGTAACAGGGAGCGCTATTTAACAGGGAGCGATATTGAATTAAATTGGTGGTTGCTGCGTGCTATTACAAAATTAACATTTTTTTCCTTGGGCAATTGATCTGCTACTCCTTTGTACATTTTCGGAACAAAAATATAATCCGCGTTTGCGTTATAATCCACAAAAATACACCCGTAGAAAAATTATTACCATACCAATATGGTATTAAACACAAAGCCTAAGCGGTATTAATATTTATACCGTAAAGGTATTGGTGTATAAACAGTGCGGTATTACCAAATAATACCAAAACGGTATTGGGTTTTAATACAAACACAGTATTAATTATGGTATATAGTTTAATAATACACAAGTAAAAATCTTTGTTTCTTTAATGCATTTAATACATAACATACATACATACACCTTATCATTTCACCATGCAAAGTTTTTCTACCAATTCAGTTCCATGCCACACCTCAGCACTGCATTCCACAAGTCGTCTGTTGTGGTATATGGATGGGTTTGGTATGTCACTTGCGCATCTAATTAAAGAACATTTGTATTAGTAAACATTAATATTGCTAAAAAGTATTATACTTACTTATATTTCGCTATATTCACAGAATTAATTTTTTCTGTAGCCATGTTATCCCAAAATATAGTTCTTTACAACCCATATGAAATAATAAACTACCAAGGCGACCAATTACAATTGGTCGCAACGGCTACATATCATATCTTACGGTTATGTGATTGTTAATACCATAATAATACCTGATGTAAATGATTGGATACAATGTGGTATCAAAATTAAAAGGTAACGCGAATCAATTTGTTAATACCACACGGTAATGGCCACGTACCGCCATTTTTCTACCAGTGTAGTTTTAATAAATAAATTATTTCTTAATTCACATTGCAAATGGCGCCATGCTATAAATGTCAGTTTTTCAACTCGAAAAAAAAAACAAAATACCTAACTATCAAACTAAAACATCTCAACTCGGTATGAACGGTGAAATCTTTTGGAAAAACGAATCAGTGGGAATATAGAATTACTAAACTCGATCTTAGTACTCACATTTATCTCGAACTTAATACCCACCTTTACATTTTAAAAACAAGTATGGAAATTATAAATTCGGATCCAAATAAAGGCCGGTATGCACCTCTAGCGAAAAATTTCGTTCTCATAAGAAATACAGTGCTATTTAAGACAGGTATGCACCTCTAGCGAAAAATTTCATTCCCATAAGAAATGCATCGCTATTTATGCTAACGAAATTTTCGGTAACGTTCAATTTCGAAAGCTAGTACGCACCTCTAATGAAAATGTTTGTTCATAATAGGTTTGTTGTTTACAACTTATTGCTGGTGCATATACTGATATCCTAAGGGCGGGGATGACGTCCACCGAGATTCATTGGCGTATGTTGGGATGACCGAATCATGGGTATCTCAGCTGGAGACGGGGGTGGAGCGCATGGCACTACAGTCTCGGTCCTCTGATGGGGAATGGTGTCCCCATAACGAAATAGGTGCGGGGTAGGATGTGCGTCTTTTAAGTAATTAATAATTAATTGGTTGCAGTAGAATGCGATGTATTGATTTAGCTGAGTGTAGGCACGGATTCGGTTTCCTGCAACGCAGGAAATAAAGCGTGGTTTATAGAAACCAGATGTTCGGCGATGTCGAGGAAAGTGCGGCCAAGTTTTAAGGGTGGGGTACAACCCTGGAGTATAGTATGGGGGGCGATACAACACTGTAATATAAGGAGGGACAGACTATAGGAATTGTTGTTATTTTTCACATACATAAATGAATATATAGAAACAAACAAATCGAGCGAAAAATTAGGAGAAGTTTGGAGCGTCTAGGGACGGCTATATAAGGGTAGACGCGAGTCGAAAAGGGCATTATCGCCAGTGAGATTTAGCGTATACTTTGGAGCTTCAAATAAAAGAGCTTTCAGAAGTGGTCACCAAGTGAATTGTAGAGACATTTAGATCGATATCTTTATTGATTAATATTAATTGTGGTTTGTTGTGTGAATTGTGCCGTACATTTTGAAAAAAAAAACGGCCACACAAGGAATCGGTCAGCCGGAATCCGCGACAGCACGGAGCACAAAGCGATATTTAGTAGCTAGTAAAATTGCGGATGGAGTTGTTTTTGTCAACGGCGCTGGATTTCTCGACTGGGCTACATATAGTGTTCAGCGAGGGTGCAATTGTAATCCACGGAGCTTCAATCTAAAATATTAAAACGAAAGATTTCTAATATTACCATTGAAAAATAAGGTAAAACTAGATTATTTTACTTACAGTTGAAATCGAGGGATTTGGACGCCCTAGACTTTTGAAGTTCATCAGGAAATAGTTTGGACATCCTTCAACATCCCTTCTGAAAGGAAAAAAGGCTATTACTTACTGGTGATAATTTAAAAAAATTTTAAAATTCTGAAACATAATATATAACTGAATACACTAGAAAAATTAAAGAAAAATAATTTTAAAATTCTAAAACACATAATATACTACTAAATGCACTACCAAAACTAAAAAAATATATAGATCTTCGAACGAACTAGCAGTTAAAACACACAAAGACACTAATAACTAACTAGGTTAAGATTTGTTTAGTTTTTTTGTTGTTAAGTGTTAGGAAAATTTCTAAATTAGTGTTGTGTTTATTGTAAGGATAATTAATGCCAAAATTCGTGAGCGTAGGATTTGTCGCAAAAGGGTCTAGACGGTAGTTATTTAATTTAGTCTGTTTCATCTTTTGGGATCAGTGATTGGGTAGATCCCACAAACTTAATTAAGAGAGCTCTTTCAGTTAGGAAAGTTTAAGTAAAACAATTTTTGCGAGCCGTTAAAGGGCTGAGACATCAAAATACGTCTGGAATCTTAAACATAGGCAAATCTGAGCCAATGGCTCACCTTAATAATTAAAATTGGTGTTAGTTGTTCAGTGTATTTTTTTTTGTCAGTGTGTAATATCTTAAGGAAAAACAAAGTTAGTATTTAAGGTAATTTATATGTTAGCGTTACTATCTTTAATTATGACCAAATGTTGACCAAAATGTTTGTAATGTTTTATGATATTGAAATTATGATGTGCTAGTGTTGACACTATGAGTAGGTAATCTGAGTGGGATAGGCATGTAAGGTGAGTGTGTGGAATATGGGGTCCTTAGTAAAATAATGAGCTAGACAACAAGGATCATGGCAGGGAGGGGAAGGTGAGGAGAAGAAGACCAAGCTCCCACCGTCAGGCAGTGTGTTTTGTGTATAATGATCGTTTTTTTGTGAGATTTGTTTCGTCAAAGTTACCTTTTTTAGTGTTCGGTCTTGTGGGCTAAGGCAAAGGGTTGGAACCCTCTGGAATTTTGTCATGAGCTACCGGACATCGCCTTAGTGCTGATATATGAGGTCCGTAACAGTAATGGCGCCCAAACGAATGACGCAACCCAAGCCGACAATAAGGATAGGCCGCGAGTTCTCGCGTTTTCATTGCGGCAAAATGGCGGCCGATGTGGCTTAGGTTAATATATGAATTCGGTGTGATAACAGCTATACACCGTGCAATAGACAATAGGGATCAATAGGTATGAAAGGGATAAACCACATTTTTGATTCTCTGGCTATTATTGCAACCACAAATTCTGAGGGAAATGTGATAATGTGCAATATTAGTTATAAGCAAATTAAAAATTTGGGCTTTAGCCCCCATTAATCAATAGGTCTGTCAATATCTTGTTTCGTGTAATGTACAACAAAGATTGTATTGTCGATGACCTGTTTTTTTTTCAATAGCGTGTAAAGTAATGTCCATAGTGTGAGAGTTTCGAAATGGGAAAAAACAATAGCTTACCGAATGCCAATGGGAAATGCGGTCTGTATTGTGAAGTACCCTGAGTCATGAGATCTCTAGAATATTAGATGCAAGAAAACTGCCATGACGATGGAAACTCTATGTAATTTTTCGTACTCGTATTGTTATTGTCCAGTCTTTCAACACGGCGGTCCAGAATTGGGTTACCTTTTTTATGAAATGTTGAGACATTAAATACAACTCCACACTCGTCACAAAGAAATGCCTTGAAAATAACACTCTGAGAGCCTCCTCTACCTAAATGTATAGTGTTTGTCGGAAAAAAAAAGAAAATCGAGAACGTCAAAGTTTTATGTGGTGTTTGATTTTGATACTAATTTTATGTAATCGTTTTCTGTTTAACAAATTTATCCTTTTTATGTTTTTTTTTTATCATCTATAATTATTTTTTTCTCGTTGTTGATATATTACTTAGCCATGACATTTTTTTTTTATTTATGACCCCTTGCTTTTACACGTTTGTTTTTATGCATTTCTGTCCATCACTTATTTATTATTCTATTTTTTCCTTGAAATTCGATACATTTTTTTATTGTTTCTGAAATTCTGGGATTTTAAACTGTCGACAGTCTGTTCATTTCTTTTGCTGTATTTCCATAATTTTCAATGAGTTTTGTTTTTGATGGCAAGAGAAGAAGTAAGAGAAACTGCTTGACTGCCTTCGATAGAAGCAGGATTTCTTTTCAAACAGAGCCTAAATCCGCCAAGGATTTAAACGGTGTCAGAATGGCAAATGCCTCGAACGTTGACCCGGCAATAATTGATATGTCCCACACAATCAATAACCAGCAATTTTTTAATGACAGAAGAGGTCAGGATATCATGGGATCATCAGCCCTGGCTGGTGCCACGAATAGGTCAGACAAGTTTGATATCTTAATACAGGGTTTGGTCAATGAAAGTATTAATGATTCACAGTTACAGTTGAGGACGTTGGTACGGGCTAGTATGAGCAAAGAGATGGAGAAGGTTTACGCGGCAATAGGGAAATTAACCGAGACAATCAACGCTTTAGCAAGTAATAGGGATAATTCTGAACCAGGGTTGGCGATACCAAATGAAATTTTACCAAATCCCCGACGGCCATCCACGTCTGAATCATCATCAGAAGGGCAGTCGGGAGATATGGGTAATCAAATGGTACCAAATAATTATCGAGATGGGCAAAATCGCGGGATTAAGATCGAGCGCTTTGGGTTGAATTTCGATGGGAACCCAAACAGGCTAACAGTAGATGATTTCATATATCGTCTAGAGTACTTTCAGAAGCATCACCGGTTGAGATGGGATGAAATTATGGGTGAAGTACACTTGTTACTGTCAGGTTCAGCCCTAGAATGGTTTTGGCTGCAGCAACGCAACAAAATTGTAACAGACTGGTCTTCTTTGAAAGATGCATTGACCGAAAGATATAAGACTAGGAGATCTTGTTTTGAGGAAATGAGAGATCTCTTGGAACGAAAACAGATGCCCGGTGAAAGTATCGACTCATTTTTTCACGACCTGAATATAATGCGCTCTAAACTAGAACGTCCAGTTTCAGAATTCGAGATGATACGAATAGCTAAACGGAATATAAGAAAATCTTTATCTAGTATCGTCTATTCTATGCAAGTCTCAGGGAGCCACCGTGGTGCAATGGTTAGCATGCCCGCCTTGCATACACAAGGTCGTGGGTTCGATTCCTGCTTCGACCGAACACCAAAAAGTTTTTCAGCGGTGGATTATCCCACCTCAGTAATGCTGGTGACATTTCTGAGGGTTTCAAAACTTCTCAAAGTGGTTTCACTGCAATGTGGAACGCCGTTCGGACTCGGCGATAAAAGGAGGTCCCTTGTCATTGAGCTTAACATGGAATCGGGCAGCACTCAGTGATAAGAGAGAAGTTCACCAATGTGGTATCACAATGGACTGAATGAATAGTCTAAGTGAGCCCAAAGATAATTGAGTATAACAAGATTAAGCATTGTGCTCTTATAAAGAGAAAACAAATGTCAAGGTGTAGAGGGCTATGAGAAAAAAATTGTTTTATTTGTCAATTTTTTCCAGAGCAGCTATGCCCAGGAATAAATTTAAAACGGCAATATTCACATAAAACCATAATGAATATTCGCTTTAAAATACACATACGTTTTATTTTAATTTTCTACAATCGTTTCGGTATTGCTTTTGTGGGTTTTTATTCAGAAATTTATGAAAAACGCTAATGTTATGATATATTCCGACGCAAACGGCAGTACATTTGAGAGACACGTCGACGCAAACTTTATGATATTTTGTTGGCAGAGTCCTCTGGTGCTTCAGTTTTGCTATGACAAGACTGCATCTTCTTCTCAATTATCTTTGGTGAGCCTGATACATCGGGCTGCCACCTAACCTAACCTATGCAAGTCTCTTCCCTGGAACAATTAAGGGTTGAATGTTTGGAGATAGAGAAAACTTTCTTTAAACGGGAGCAGCAACATATGCCACAATTACCCCAACGACCTATGCGGTTGGATGCTATAATGAATGAGGAACAACAATTCGAACACGGAGATGACAATGATAGTGTAGAAGTTGAAGCTATAACAGGTGTTGTGACATGCTGGAACTGCCAGACTCCCGGTCACGTTTTTAGGGATTGTCCATCTACTCAACGTAACCTCTTTTGCTTCAAGTGTGGCAAACCTAATACAACCACCCCGAGATGCATTAGTTGCAAGTCGGGAAACACGAAAAAGAACATGGTTACTGCGTTCAGAGCAACCCGCATTGCCAACACAACATTAGAGACTCAATTTGTAAACAATGAACCGAGTTACCCGGCTATACGGCATTACCTACCCATTGAAGTAAGAAATGAAGTTTACGATAATGCGAGAAATCGAATCATTGAAGAAAAGGTCACTGTAGAAAACGAAACGGAAAGGCCCATCGAACTGTTGAAGAGACACAATCCAGAAAAGGCGAGAAAAATCAATGAAAAGATATTGAAACTAAGGCAGCGGCAGAGAGAAAACAAAATGTTAAGGAAACAAATATGTGAAGCCATCGAGAAATTCTAAAATAAAAATGATGTAAGACCGTATGCCAATGTGGAAATTGAAGGTGTGGATGTTCGAGGACTCTTGGATTCAGGAGCTACAGTGAGTCTGTTAGGTAAAGGATGTCGAGAACTAGTGGATCGTTTAGGGATACCGGTAATCGATTTTTATTCGATTGTTAAAACTGCATCAGGGACACCACACCGAGTATTAGGCAAGATATATGCTCAAGTTAAATACAAAGAAAATGAGAAACAAATAGATTTATATTTATGCCTCGATTTGGAACAACATCTGTATCTAGTAGTAGATTTCTGGCTTGCGTTTGATTTAGCTCCAGAAATATTTGAAGTTGAAGAAGTGAATCTAGACCTTCAAAGAAAGATCCATGGGGAATCAATACAAGATGACTGCAAGATGCATACATTACCTCCAGAACAACAGAAAGAACTTCAGGATGTAGTAAAGTTATTTCCAACATTTGAGGAAAAGGGCTTAGGTTGCACCTTCTTGGAAAAATATGAAATAAAACTAATCGAGGGGCAACACCTGTAAAGCATTATCCATAAGCATTATCCACTTTCTCCTGCTGTCCAAGACATTGTTTATAAAGAGATCGATAATATGCTTGCACTTAATGTTATCGAAGAGAGTAATGGGCCGTGGAGCAACAGAACGACAGTTTGAGAAAACCTGGGAAGAATAGGTTCTGCCCAGACGCTCGAAAATTGAACGCTCTAACTGTCAAAAATGCTTACCCCTTACAGAATATATACTACATCAGCAGCGTCGATCTGAAGTATGCGTTTTGGCAGATAGAGCTGGAAGAAGAGGCGAAGCCCTATACTGCTTTTACGGTACCAGGTCGACCGCTATACCAATTTAGGGTAATGCCGTTCGGGTTGTGCAACGCCGCCCAACGGCTTTGCCGACTAATGGATAAGGTCATACCAGCGCGATTAAAGTCCAACGTCTTTATTTAGTTAGATGATTTGCTCATCATAGCTGAGGATTTCCAAATACATTTGAAGATTTTGAGAGAAGTTGCAGAATGTTTGGTGAAAGCCAATTTGACTATCGGTCTAAAGAAATCCCTTTTTTGCTTTCGCAAACTGAAGTATTTGGGATTCATTATTGGAGGTGGGATGTGGAAGACTGATTCCGGAAAGGTACGGGCGATACAAGGTATACGCCTGCCGAAAACACCTAGAGAGGTGAGAAGTTTCTTGGGAACAGCCGGCTGGTATAGAAGGTTCTTCAAAGATTTTGCCTCTATATCAGCCGCCCTAACCGACACTCTAAAAAAGGGCAAAAGTTCACAATGATACCGGCGGCAATTGATTCTTTTCATTCCCTAAAACATGCACTTACTTCAGCCCCAGTTCTAAAACATCCAGATTTTCGAAGAGAATTCTTCATTCAATGCGACGCTTCTGATTACGGGATCGGAGCTGTCATTTTCCAGAAAAATGAGGATGGAGGAGAGAACCCAATCGCTTTCTACTCCCAAAAGCTTAACTCCTGCCAGAAAAACTACTCTGTGACGGAAAAAGAATGTTTGGCGGCAGTATTGGCTATTAAATGATTCCAACCTTATGCTTAGTGCTAAGTTCGTTTCTGCGAAAAACGAATATCTTTATCTATCTCTGCAAATAGGGTCTCAAACCCAGGGATGTTTACTTATTTATGCGAAATAATATGCCTGCCTATTTTTTTCATGCGAAAAATCCAGGGTTGTATAAATATGTGTCTGAAAAAACTCAAAACAAAGATTTCGCATTTATTCCGCGCTAACGTTTTTAATATGGAGTATAACAGTTTTTCGTGCGAAAACGTGATCTTAGTACTACACTGGTAGAAAAAAGGCGGTATGTGACCATTACCGTTTGGTATTAATTGATTGGTTCACGTTACCTTCAAATTTTGATACCACTTTCTATCGAATCATTTACATCCGGTATTATTATGGTATTAACTATCACATACCCGTAGCATATGATATGTCGCCGTTGTTTAAAACTAAGTTGTCACCTTGGTAGTTTAGTTTGTTCACATAAAGTAAACATACGCGTTAATTGCAATATTTCTTGGAAAACATGATGACTGAAAATACTAAATTTGTGGATATAGCGAAGTATTCGTACACTGGTAGAAAAAAGGCGGTATGTGCACATTACCGTTTGGTATTAAAAAATTGGTTCACGTTACCTTTTTATTTTGATACCACTTTATATCAAATATATGATATGTAGCCGTTGCGACCAATTATAATTGGTCGCCTTAGTAGTTTATTTTTTCATGTGGCTTCTAAATAACAATATTTTAGGATAAGATGACTATCGAAAAAATGAATTCTGTGAATATAGCAAAGTAAATGTAAATATAATATATTTTAACATTTCAAAAGTTTTCTAATGCGAACCTTCTTTAATTAGATGCGCAATTGGAATACAAAAACCATCCAAATACCACAACAGGCGACTTGAGGGATGCAGTGACTGAAGTGCGACAGGGAGCTGAATTGGGAGAAAAACTTTGCACGGAGATATGATTAGATTAACGAAACAAATACATTTTATTTAAACTAAATATGTATTACTATAATTAATACAGGGTTGGTATTAAACCCAATACCGATTAGGTATTATTTGGTAATACCGCACTGTTTATACATCAATATCTTTATGGTATAGATAATAATACCGCTTAGGTATTATTTTCATTCCCATATTGGTACTTTCATAATACCGAAAGGTACTTTCATGCTTTGCGTACCGGCTGTACCATTCGGTATTGATATTGTACCATACGGGGTTGGCTAACTATCAATAACGTACGGTATCGTTTTGAGACCGTATGGTAATAATTTTTCTATGGGTGTAAGTATAAAATGTTTTGTTTTAATGTTTACTAATTCGGAACCATTCTCTCATTAGATACGTAAGAGACATACAAAAGCATTCCAAATCTCACAACAGACAGCTTGAGGCATATAGAGCCTGTGATGGGACATAAAATTCAAAGAATAATTTTGCATGAAAAAAGTGGTGAAGTGTATGTACTATGTATTTTATAAATGTATTAAAGGAAAAGTCATTGTTACGTGTGTTTTATTGAACTAATATATATTATAACAATAAATACCCGGTTTTATTAAACCCAATACCGCTTTGGTATTATTTGGAAATACCACACTGTTTATACATCAATAACTTAATGGTATAAATATTAATACCGCTTAGGTATTGTTTTTAATACCATTTTGGTATTTTCATAATACCGTATGGTACTTTCATGCTTTGTGTACAGCCTGTACCGTTCGGTATTGATATTGTACCATACGGGGTTGGCTAACTATCAATAACGTACGGTATTGATTAGAGCCCGTATTGTAATAATTTTTCTATGGGTGTAGGCTTTACGTAGAATTAATGAAATTCACAGTTATCACCGATCATGCTAGCCCAAAGTAGAGGTGTGCACGTGAGTAATAGTTTACTCACGCTCACGCACACTCACGACTGAAAAATCATACTCACGCACGATATTTTTTGGTAGGACTCACGCACACTCACGAAAAGAAAATTTGTACTCACGCACACCCACGCACGAAAACGTCGTGACTCACGAATAATTGTATGATTAATTTACCTTACCGAAGTGTCTGAAAACATGAGCATTATTAAAATCGAGAGTGTTATTAAAGTCTTAACATCCCAGGTGTCACTAAAATTGTAATTGAATTTAACTCTTAAGCGTTTTATGTTGGAGAGCAGGAATATTTTCGTGAGTGTAATTCTTTACTCACGCACACTCACGAAGATATTATTTTCGTGACTCACGCTCACGCACGACATTTTGGTTTGTTAATCACGCTCACGCCCACTCACGCTGTTGTCATCAGCGTGACTCACGCACGAATCACGAAAATGTTCGTGAGTTCACACCTCTAGCCTAAAGTGACTGATGTCATTGAAAGATCTAAGTGAGAGGCTGGCTAGATGGTCGTTGCAGCTGCAAGCTTATGATTTTTCAATAGAACATCGAAAAGGTTCGAGAATGCCAGTAGATGGCGGAATCGAAGCGGAGGAAATAGAAGGTAAGGAAGGATATTTTTTCGGAAGACGAAAGATGACGAACCTACAACAGAAAGCGAGTGGAAATTGTGGATTCCACAGGAAATAACAAACGTGCTATAGGAAAGGCACACAACGGGATGATTCCAGGACATGGAGGCGTTGCAAAGACATTGAATCGTCTTAAACATGTTTATTAGAAATTGTCAATTGTGTAAGGAAATAAAGCCCGCAAATCACAATTTACAACCTACAATAGGAGAAGAGGTCGTGACAGAGCGACCATTTCAAAAATTATATATAGATTTTTTGGGAAAGTATCCGAGGTCCAGGAACGGAAACGCATATATTTTCATTGTGGTGGATCATTTTACGAAATTTACCTTTTTGCATGCGATGTAGGAGGCCACGACTCCGAATGTGATACAGTTTTTAGTACACGAAATTTTTCACAAATTTGGTGTACCAGAAACTATACACAGTGATAATGGGAAACAGTTTGTGTCTAAATCATTGGAGACATGATTGAGGCGTATAAAATAAATCATTTGAAAACTGCATTTTATGCACCTCAATCGAATGCATCCGAAAGAGTGAACCAATCCGTTCTGGCGGCAATAAGGACACATGTAGAGAATGATCACCGTGACTGGGATCTATACTTGTCAGAAATAGAATGCGCCCTAAGAACGGCTGTGCATTCAGCCACTGGAGTAAATCCCTTCTTTGCACTTTTCGGTTACAATATGTATACCAGTGGTGCGGATTATAAACTGGCCAGGAACTTGCAGTCGTTGATCACCAAGTTTTAGAATTGAACAAGGGCGATAAAAATGGACTTGTTAAGGGAAACCATAAAGAGGAATATGCATAAGGCACACGAGACGAGTGCAAAAAGGTATGATCAGAGGGCAAAAAAAGTGAAATTCGTATCTGGTCAGGAAGTATTTCGGAGAAACCATGTCCTATCTGATTTCAAACGAAATATAAATGCCAAATTTTGCAAAAAATTTTTGAAATGCAGAGTAGTGCAGCCAGTTAGCAATAATATGTACGAATTGGAGACACTACAGGGTAAACCATTGGGTCGGTATCATGCCAAGGACATTAAAGTTTGATAGTCATTACGGAGACAATGTGGGAGCGAACGAGATATAGGTGTGATATAGGATAAGTATCTGTAGTGTACTAGTTCTATATGTGAAAGGAGGTGATGTCTCAGGTGTTCCTGTTAATAGTGGTCGACTGTCATACTAAGTAATTTGCCACACTTTAGGCTTATTTGATAGGTGCTACACATGGTTCAGGACAGGGAATCGTAATCAGGGCACTCCCTTTTGGAATGAATGGGTGCGTTAGTCCCCTAGGCTATGTCATGATATAAATATTTCAGCGAAGTGAGGCAAAGTTAGCTTAATATATGACAGTACGAAACTATACGAGGAGCCCGGCTGAGAGTGTCTCAGGGTGTGGGAGTTCCCCACGTTCAGACTGGAGACAAAAGGAAAAGAAAAGAAAGAAAAATGATCATTTTGGAATTTCAGAATCTGACATGCGCATGATATTGAGATTTGCCAGGTACTTTAAGATTTAAGTAAGAGCGACATAAATACAACTTGGACCAGAAGTATTTTGAGTTACAGTGGTTTCCCGATACCAGAAGGGTTTCTTACTTAGATAAGACAATTTTTCAAGTGTACCCAAAACCTTCAGAAATAGTTAGTTGTATTATTAATTGAATGACGACTTTTTGTATTCGATAACGTAGATGTGTATTGATCTGTGTTTACGTGCAATGCCGATGGGTAGAGAAGAGAAATTCGTAGTTAGTGATGTGACTATTTACAAATTGATTCATGACGACAGGTTAAGCCCAATTTTGTTTCGACTAGAAAGTGAGTCATGAACCATTGCTCTAAAGTTACTTTCGGTGCCCAAGTGACTTAAAATCAAGTTTTTTTTTTGCAGTTCCATCCTAAGGCTCTATTCCGAATTGAATGAATGGATTTGGGTTTGAAATATATTGCCAGCATTGACGTGTGTCGAGTAGCAAAGAACCGGAATGGTTTAGTTACGGGATCACAATTATCCAGAAAAATGCTTATATTCAATATGCTTTTAAACATTTTTCTCAGATAATTAGATTAGAATTCAATTTCAGAAATTGTTGAGAAAATCGCGGTCTCAACAAGAGACAGACATTACCCTCAACAGTAAAATTAAACACGTTAGCAACAATTTCTCAACGCAACAACTTTTCAAACTAAATTACATTTTAATGATTCAGACCTATTAGAAAATTTGTTGAAAGCGAGCAATTTGCATGGCCATTTGAATTAATGTTGAAGACGGGATTCACTATCAAATTGATATGGCGTTACCTATGAAAAATACTCACCTTGTTTTTGTTGGGATGTAATAACACACAATGACGATCCTTCGAGAGAAAGGAATATGCCCCAGAGTGTAAACACCACTCGGGGTACACCATATTACACGGATGACAAAGACTGCTTTTCATATGTTTGGCTATAAACATTATATGTTGGGAACACAATTTTTTAAACACAATATTTTTGAGTGCAAGCATATAATGTTCATAAACTAGCATAACATGTATGGTACATTTATGTTAATATTTTAGAACATATTATGTTTGGGACATAAAATGTTTGTAAATATAATATGCTTGGATGCAAACATATATTAATTTAGAAATAGCCTATAAACATATATGTGTTTAGTAGCTTGAGCGCTATTTAACAGGGAGCGATATTGAATTAAGTTGATGTTTGTTGCTTGTTATTACAAAATTAACATTTTATTTTTCCTTGGGCAATTGATCAGCTACTTCTTTGATCCTTACAAACTGTGTGGTCCGCTGTTCGAATCCCCGTCCGACAAAAGGTAAAATTAAAATAAAAAAAATCATAAAATTGAATAATTTCTTCTACAATGTTTGTATTACAGAAAAAGGTGCTAAGAACTAAAAAATCTCGTGGAAGTGAGAAAGATGTGGGGGAATATACAATTAGGCAGAAACAAAATTTTGAGCATTCAGGTCGAAAACCTATGTTTTTAGCACCTATATTACCTGTTTATTTTCATAATTCATTACGATTGTAAATATATAAATAAATAAATAAAATTTTGAGCACAATATTGTTTGGGAGAATTTTTTTAAGCATATAATATTTTTGGGTGCAAAATGCTTCCAAACATATTATATGTTCACATAATAACATATTGTTTTTTGGAAGACAACATTATTGAATTTGGATGCAAAAATACAAAATGTTTGGAACTTAGACTACCCAAACATATATTGTTTAGACCAATATGCTTTCAAACATATTATATATTGGAAGAGATCAAACATATAAATGTTTGGGCAATACCCAAAAATGTATATGCTTGAAGCAAAATATGTTTGGGAGTATATGTTACAGAAGCGATTCTTTGTGAGTGTGTAGAAATTGAATTTATTGATTAGGGGCAGTTATTTATTAATTCTGGGAATTATTGGTGGCTACGCTGAGTGAGCCGCATGCTCACGACGGATAGAATTAAACTTTGACTGAATAGTCTAAGCCAACATCGGGCTGCCACCTAACCTAACTGCATGTGGAGTTGTATATGGCTGATGGAGAAATTTTTGTGGTCGAACCGCCAGGAACTAGGATTGGGGACAATGATAGGATTAGACATCATTCACACTACAGATTTTAATTGGATTTAAATTGCCACTTACTTTATACCTCTGTAGTGTACCTACACATTTGTTCTTCAGTGTATTATTCTTCCACAATTCTTTCTTCATCGTATTTCAAATCAATCAGCATAATATTCCCGTAAAGAAAACAACTGACATCAATTCACAGAATAGTGCCACCCAAAGTGCAATTTGACACCACAAACTAGCACAACGAAATGAGTGTCGTTGACTTGGGCAATGAGAAACTAAATCGCTAGTACGTCACTGCAACATATGGACAAAGAAATAATTTTGTTTTCTAGCTATCGTCAGTAGACGAAGCAATATGCTGATCTTGTAAGAATGAAGAAAGAATGGAACAATGACATAGTTATGTAAGTGAATGTGAAAGGGTAAAGTAACAGAGTAATGCAAATATAGAGTATTACTTTTTTTGTAACATGGTAAATGTAAATGTATTGTAAGAGAAAATATCGATCATTGAGACTATAAAACTCGATGTTCGATCCAAATAAAGACAGATGTCATTCTAACATCAAGCAAAGAGAACATTTTCTTTACTTGGAATCATAATTGCGGTTTGTAGCGCTGTATGGTATCCAATAAGAAGGGTGTAAAGTTAAAGTTGTTTTCTAAAGTTGTTTTAGCGAAGACACAAACCACTTTAATTTTTTTAATTTTCTTTTTTGTTGCGAATTTAAGACTTTTCGCAACAAATTAAATATATTTTGCTTCATGACACATTTTCTGAACGAAAACGCGTGTATACTTAACATAATTTTGAGCAAAAAGTTATTTAGAGTAATATAAATGCAATTCAAAAAAATATGGAAAGATGTATTTTACATTCATTGGACTTTTTCGGGCATTTCTAGGAAGAGTTAAAAAGTGGGTATAGGGCAATAGCTCGGAGATAGGAGAACTCCCCCGCAAAGAGGGCAGAGGCGTAGGTCATCTAGTTAATGAGATAAAGGGGGGCAAATTCATGTAAGTTCTAATAACTATAAAACCTTTCTGGGACATAGTTTTTAAACAAATTTAATTGATTCTATTAGCTTTAAGGGCGTAGAAGACTATTCTGGAGATTCCATGAGCGTAGCTGGGCTTTAAGTCTGAGGGGTGGTCAATTATATTTAGGCCAATTTTCTGGGTCGATTTTCGGGCATTTATAGGAAGAGTTAAAAGGCAAAAGTGGGTATAGCATATTAGCCCCGAGCTAGGAGAATCCTCTCCCCCAAACGCCAGAGGCGTAGGTCATCTAGTTAACGAGATAAAAGGGGGGACATTAATGTATTTTCTAAGAGCTAAAAATCATTGCTGGGGCATAGTTTTTACAAAATTTTAATTGATTCTATTAGCTTTAAGGGTGTGGAAGACTATTCTGGAGATTCCATGAGCGTAGCTGGGTTTTAAGTCTGAGGGGGGTCATTTTAACTTTTTAACGAAAATTCACAAAAAATCAACCAAATTTCGTCGTGATTTGTTGCTGATAGACTAAATGCAATCAAATATGAACAAATTTTGTTAATTATTTTATATTTACGACTTTAAAATAGAGTGAGTTAAAACCCAATTATTAGGCATATAATAACTGGCATATAATAACTGTTCAAGCCTCTTTTTGGCTATTTCTGATAGACGAGAACGAAACAAAGGGGGTACACGTTTGTAACCCCAACTGTGGAGCGTACCCCACTGAAAATCCCATGGGCGTAGGTCATCTGTGTGAGAAGAAATCAGGGGGGTTCAAATCAACTTTTATGTCCGTTTTTGAACGCATTATGGATACAATTTCTTTTAAATTTTGAAATAAGTAGAAAGCCCAGATTGAGAAGAAAGCTACCGTTATATTTCCATAAACGTAGCTTATTTCAATTTTAAAAGGGGGCTAAGTAATTTTATCAAAAATTTCGATATGGATTTTCACCTATTTACAACCCACAACAACGAACTAAAGTGGGTATACGTAGGTAGCTGCACCCTTGGAGCATCCCCCAGTGAAAGCCCCATGGGCGTATCTCATCTGTGAGAAGAGAAAAGTCAAGGGGGTAAAAGTACTTTCTGTTACTATTTCAACTATTTTCAACACCGATTTTCACCTATTTACACCCCACGACAACGAACTAAAGTGGGTATACGTAGGTAGCTGCACTCGTGGAGCATCTCGCAGTGAACTCCCCATGAGCGTACCTCATCTGTGAACGGAGAAAAGTTAATGGGGGTAAAAGTACTTTTTGTTAGAACATCAACTATTTTCAACACCGATTTTCGCCTATTTAGACTCCACGACAACGAACTAAAGTGGATATACGTAGGTAGCTGCACCCTTGGAGCATTCCCCAGTGTAAGCCCCATGGGCGTACCTCATCTGTGAACGGAGAAAAGTCAAGGAGCGCTAAAATATTTTTTCAGTACTCTATAGCGGCTAATTTTTTTAACAAAGGTTTCATATGTGTACCAATAATATTCGTGTTCGCTTAGTCACGATTTTATTGAATCTATATATTATTATCCTTGAATCATTTATTTAAAAAATGTTATATATATATATATATATATATATATATATATATATATATATATATATATATATATATATATATATATATATATATATATATATATATATATATATATATATATATATATATATATATATATATATATATATATATATATATATATATATATATATATATATATATATATATATATATATATATATATATATATATATATATATCCCTGCCTGCATTTCAAAGTTCCATTTCATCCTCATCGTTACCACAGACTCGTAAATGTCACTTCAACCATCATGAAAAGGTACATCAAAAAGTACATGAAAGTATTTTGCCATCCCTACTACGATTTTATTTTTTGTGAAACGCCAAGCGCAACCAGCTTGTTATATTTTAATTAAATAAAAACGAAAATAAAGTTCTGAAAACATAGATTATACGCTTAAAATTGCGAAAGGTATATTGGTGAACAATTTTTGATTTTCCAAATGGAATAAAGTGATTGTTTTTCAGATATTTTACAGACATGCTGCTTCCATCAAATAAAAACACTAGTTGATAGACGCTGCAACATGTAACTTGCTACTTGTAACTCAACATCATCATTAATGCCAAAAATTATTTAAAAAGTAATGTGATAGTGGTATAAATGTTATATTTTTAAGAATTTGTAAATGTTTACACAAATTAATAAATATCTAAACAAACGTGTTTTACTCGACCACAATGATTCTTTTACAACTATCTTAAAATGCACTTTTTCTGATTGTTTGGAGGGTCCCTTATTGGCGTCGTTCTAAATTGATCTATAAAGGCACCTAATAATTGCACTCATGCGAAACCTTTTTGTAGTAACTTTTGCGTGGTACAACTTCTCAATAGTGACGGCGCTTTTCCGACGAGTTTTTGATATCGTATACGATTGTTTTCGACGTGGTGGAGATTCTCAGAAGTGTCGTCAAATTCCAAAAATGTTGGCAGGGTATATTGTTGAAAGCTTCATATTTCTACTCGATCATTTTTGCTTACAATGTTCGCGAACAGAACTATTGTCACTAGAGTTCATACATGGTGTAGATGCCAAGTAAGAAGAAGATTATTAAAATTGCGCGCTTTTGATACTGCGTGAAGTTTAATATAATTTTAAACGTAAAAGACAAGGATGACAATATAGAGCACCATGCCGCCCTTTTTTGTTTTGTAACATTTCAATATATCCAATGTGCAAAACAAGAACGGAGGTATAATTATAGCATTTTGCCGCCCTTTACCAACCCTACATTTTAATGCGAATGCCAACCCAGTAGAATAAATATACTTTATCTTTGCTAATGAAACTAATATTGTTTATGTAGTTGTTTTGTATAGGACTTCTATTATTATTCAACAAAATTTCATTAGCAAAATAAGGTATGCATTTTTTATGGGCAATGGTAATTTCGCACGACATTCGACAAATCTGTGGCGTCTGAACGGCACATAGTAAATATTTGATTGTCCAAAATTTTGTCTCTTTAAGTTGGCAACACTTTTCACATTATTGTAACCTAGGGCACAAATATGCAAAGATAATCGAACTCTATTGCAAAACACCAAAAAGCTCAAAAAAATATATATTTATTTCAAGTATTCTACATAAAAAGGCAAAAATACAAGTAATTGAATTTTATATGCAGAATTATTAGCACGTACACAGCGTTAAGGCCGGTATGCACCTCTAGCGAAAAATTTCATTCCCATTAGAAATGCATTGCTATTTATGCTAACGAAATTTTCGGTAGCGTTCAATTTCGTAAGCTGGTACGCACCTCTAATGAAAATAACAGGGTTGTCAAAAGCATATTTTGGCAGCAAACATTTAATTTATTACAATCATTGTGTGCGTAAGAGTTTTTAAAGGTCTATAAATAATAAACAATTTATTTTAGGAATATTTGGAACATATATTAATAATTTTTAAAAGCGATTAGCTGGTTTAAAATTTTTGTACACAGCCCTGTTTTTTTGTTGTAGACTTAAAAAAATTTTTGCTACCGAAAATTTCGCTAGTGGTGCATACTGGCCTTTATACGGAGGCAAACATGTATATGAGGAAGCGTTCATATTACAAGATTATTTGTACAAAATTTTGGGGATGCCATATAATGGGCCGTCCAGAATATAAGTTTATCCAGTATTGGTATTCTGTATTTCTTCACGATAATCGCATCTTTTACGAAAAACGTGTTTGCACTAACGATCGTGTCATTCTGTAACTAATCTGTAGCAACTGTTGTTTAAGCTGCGTTTCGATTGGCAACCCTGCTACGAAATTTGCATGAATGAAATTTTCTGCTCAAAACGTCAATTTATTAGAGAAAACAAACAACACAAAAATCTTCGTTTTTAGTTAACGATGTATTTATTGCTATATACACAGAAAACAACACAGCTGATTTTAACGATTGTAAATGTAGTTTAAAACGTCTACCGAATAGCTTTGATGTTATTTTTCTTGTTATCCCATCATAACGATGCGATTCATCGTTAAAAAAAAAAACAGAATCCCACTACAGACGACAGTAATCGAGTTAAAAATATTGACCACACTGTTAAGTTATGTCCGATATCATAACCGTCGATCACATTAACAACTGACAACATATTTATCGATTTTTTAGTCATTCTGTACAACAACATTCCGTCCTTATAAACTTATAATCTGGACGCGGTATAATGCACATGTTAATTAAAAAAAGTTGTACAACTAATCTTTTAAAATTAACGCTTCTTCATATACATGTTTGCCTCCGTATAATGCGCTTTACAGACT
Organism: Haematobia irritans; assembly: GCF_050003625.1. Lineage (NCBI taxonomy): Eukaryota > Metazoa > Arthropoda > Insecta > Diptera > Muscidae > Haematobia > Haematobia irritans. The sequence continues at coordinate 103,272,069 of NC_134398.1, forward strand.
ATCAGTTATTCCGGACGACAGTGCTCGTGTCGAACATATCCCAAATATTGTGCACATTATAAGTTAAGTCCGAAGGCATAATCGATACTGCTGCATGTTTATGGGATCGATAACACATTTAACGATTATTTAGTCATCGCCGACAAGTCGTATCGATCCGACACACTGTAAGATTCTTTACAAACACCGACATTCCGTCCGGAATAACTGATAATATGTAAAGCGCATAACGCTGTGTACGTGCTAATAATTCTGCATATAAAATTCAATTACTTGTATTTTTGGCTTTTTATGTAGAATACTTGAAATAAATATATATTTTTTGAGCTTTTGGTGTTTTGCAATAGAATTCGATTATCTTTGCATATTTGTGCCCTAGGTTACAATAATGTGAAAAGTGTTGCCAACTTAAAGAGACAAAATTTTGGACAATCAAATATTTACTATGTGCCGTTCAGACGCCACAGATTTGTCGAATGTCGTGCGAAATTACCATTGCCCATAAAAAATGCATACCTTATTTTGCTAATGAAATTTTGTTGAATAATAATAGAAGTCCTATACAAAACAACTACATAAACAATATTAGTTTCATTAGCAAAGATAAAGTATATTTATTCTACTGGGTTGGCATTCGCATTAAAATGTAGGGTTGGTAAAGGGCGGCAAAATGCTATAATTATACCTCCGTCCTTGTTTTGCACATTGGATATATTGAAATGTTACAAAACAAAAAAGGGCGGCATGCGCTTTACAGACTATCAGTTATTCCGGACGACAGTGCTCGTGTCGAACATATCCCAAATATTGTGCACATTATAAGTTAAGTCCGAAGGCATAATCGATACTGCTGCATGTTTATGGGATCGATAACACATTTAACGATTATTTAGTCATCGCCGACAAGTCGTATCGATCCGACACACTGTAAGATTCTTTACAAACACCGACATTCCGTCCGGAATAACTGATAATATGTAAAGCGCATAACGCTGTGTACGTGCTAATAATTCTGCATATAAAATTCAATTACTTGTATTTTTGGCAATTACTTGTATTTTTGGCTTTTTATGTAGAATACTTGAAATAAATATATATTTTTTGAGCTTTTGGTGTTTTGCAATAGAATTCGATTATCTTTGCATATTTGTGCCCTAGGTTACAATAATGTGAAAAGTGTTGCCAACTTAAAGAGACAAAATTTTGGACAATCAAATATTTACTATGTGCCGTTCAGACGCCACAGATTTGTCGAATGTCGTGCGAAATTACCATTGCCCATAAAAAATGCATACCTTATTTTGCTAATGAAATTTTGTTGAATAATAATAGAAGTCCTATACAAAACAACTACATAAACAATATTAGTTTCATTAGCAAAGATAAAGTATATTTATTCTACTGGGTTGGCATTCGCATTAAAATGTAGGGTTGGTAAAGGGCGGCAAAATGCTATAATTATACCTCCGTCCTTGTTTTGCACATTGGATATATTGAAATGTTACAAAACAAAAAAGGGCGGCATGGTGCTCTATATTGCCATCCTTGTCTTTTACGCTTAAAATTATATTAAACTTCAAGCAGTATCAAAAGCGCGCAATTTTAATAATCTTCTTCTTACTTGGCATCTACACCATGTATGAACTCTAGTGACAATAGTTCTGTTCGCGAACAATATATATATATATATATATATATATATATATATATATATATATATATATATATATATATATATATATATATATATATATATATATATATATATATATATATATTATATATATATATATATATATATATATATATATATATATATATATATATATATATATATATATATATATATATATATATATATATATATATATATATATATATATATATATATATATATATATATATATATATATAACATTTTTAAAATAAATGATTCAAGGATAATAATATATAGATTCAATAAAATCATGACTAAGCGAACACGAATATTATTGGTACACATATGAAACCTTTGTTAACAAAATTTGCCGCTATAGAGTACTGAAAAAATATTTTAGCGCTCCTTGACTTTTCTCCGTTCACAGATGAGGTACGCCCATGGGGCTTACACTGGGGAATGCTCCAAGGGTGCAGCTACCTACGTATATCCACTTTAGTTCGTTGTCGTGGAGTCTAAATAGGCGAAAATCGGTGTTGAAAATAGTTGATGTTCTAACAAAAAGTACTTTTACCCCCATTAACTTTTCTCCGTTCACAGATGAGGTACGCTCATGGGGAGTTCACTGCGGGATGCTCCACGAGTGCAGCTACCTACGTATACCCACTTTAGTTCGTTGTCGTGGGGTGTAAATAGGTGAAAATCGGTGTTGAAAATAGTTGAAATAGTAACAGAAAGTACTTTTACCCCCTTGACTTTTCTCTTCTCACAGATGAGATACGCCCATGGGGCTTTCACTGGGGGATGCTCCAAGGGTGCAGCTACCTACGTATACCCACTTTGGTTCGTTGTTGTGGGTTGTAAATAGGTGAAAATCCATATCGAAATTTTTGATAAAATTACTTAGCCCCCTTTTAAAATTGAAATAAGCTACGTTTATGGAAATATAACGGTAGCTTTCTTCTCAATCTGGGCTTTCTATTTATTTCAAAATTTAAAAGAAATTGTATCCATAATGCGTTCAAAAACGGACATAAAAGTTGATTTGATCCCCCCTGATTTCTTCTCACACAGATGACCTACGCCCATGGGATTTTCAGTGGGGTACGCTCCACAGTTGGGGTTACAAACGTGTACCCCCTTTGTTTCGTTCTCGTCTATCAGAAATAGCCAAAAAGAGGCTTGAACAGTTATTATATGCCAGTTATTATATGCCTAATAATTGGGTTTTAACTCACTCTATTTTAAAGTCGTAAATATAAAATAATTAACAAAATTTGTTCATATTTGATTGCATTTAGTCTATCAGCAACAAATCACGACGAAATTTGGTTGATTTTTTGTGAATTTTCGTTAAAAAGTTAAAATTGACCCCCCCTCAGACTTAAAACCCAGCTACGCTCATGGAATCTCCAGAATAGTCTTCCACACCCTTAAAGCTAATAGAATCAATTAAAATTTTGTAAAAACTATGCCCCAGCAATGATTTTTAGCTCTTAGAAAATACATTAATGTCCCCCCTTTTATCTCGTTAACTAGATGACCTACGCCTCTGGCGTTTGGGGGAGAGGATTCTCCTAGCTCGGGGCTAATATGCTATACCCACTTTTGCCTTTTAACTCTTCCTAGAAATGCCCGAAAATCGACCCAGAAAATTGGCCTAAATATAATTGACCCCCCTCAGGCTTAAAGCCCAGCTACGCTCATGGAATCTCCAGAATAGTCTTCTACGTCCTTAAAGCTAATAGATTCAATTGATTTTTTTTTTAAACTGCGACCCATCAATGTTTTTAGCTCTTAGAAAATACATTAATATCCCCCCTTCTATCTCGTTAACTAGATGACCTACGCCTCTGGTGTTTGGGGGAGAGGTTTCTCCTAGCTTGGGGCTAATATGCTATACCCACTTTTGCCTTTTAACTCTTCCTAGAAATGCCCGAAAATCGACCCAGAAAATTATCCTAAATATAATTGACCCCCCCTTAGACTTAAAGCCCAGCTACGCTCATGGAATCTACAGAATAGTCTTCTACGCCCTTAAAGCTAATAGATGCAATTGAATTTTTTTTTAAAACTGTGCCCCATCAATGTTTTTAGCTCTTAGAAAACACATTAATGTCCCCCCTTTTATCTCGTTAACTAGATGACCTACGCCTCTGGCGTTTGGGGGAGAGGATTCTCCTAGCTCGGGGCTAATATGCTACACCCACTTTTGCCTTTTAACTCTTCCTAGAAATGCCCGAAAATCGACCTACAAAATTGGCCTAAATATAATTGACCCCCCTCTGACTTAAAGCCCAGCTACGCACATGGAATCTCCAGAATAGTCTTCTACGCCCTTAAAGCTAATAGAATCAGTTAAATTTGTTTAAAAACTATGTCCCAGAAAGGTTTTATAGTTATTAGAACTTACATGAATTTGCCCCCCTTTATCTCATTAACTAGATGACCTACTTGCTTTCCCTAGAAATGCCCGAAAAAGTCCAATGAATGTAAAATACATCTTTCCATATTTTTTTGAATTGCATTTATAAAGGGTGATTTGTTAAGAGCTTGATAACTTTTTTTAAAAAAAAAACGCATAAAATTTGCAAAATCTCATCGGTTCTTTATTTGAAACGTTAGATTGGTCCATGACATTTACTTTTTGAAGATAATTTCATTTAAATGTTGACCGCGGCTGCGTCTTAGGTGGTCCATTCGGAAAGTCCAATTTTGGGCAACTTTTTCGAGCATTTCGGCTGGAATAGCCCGAATTTCTTCGGAAATGTTGTCTTCCAAAGCTGGAATAGTTGCTGGCTTATTTCTGTAGACTTTAGACTTGACGCAGCCCCACAAAAAATAGTCTAAAGGCGTCAAATCGCATGATCTTGGTGGCCAACTTACCGGTCCATTTCTTGAGATGAATTGTTCTCCGAAGTTTTCCCTCAAAATAGCCATAGAATCGCGAGCTGTGTGGCATGTAGCGCCATCTTGTTGAAACCACATGTCAACCAAGTTCAGTTCTTCCATTTTTGGCAACAAAAAGTTTGTTAGCATCGAACGATAGCGATCGCCATTCACCGTAACGTTGCGTCCAACAGCATCTTTGAAAAAATACGGTCCAATGATTCCACCAGCGTACAAACCACACCAAACAGTGCATTTTTCGGGATGCATGGGCAGTTCTTGAACGGCTTCTGGTTGCTCTTCACTCCAAATGCGGCAATTTTGCTTATTTACGTAGCCATTCAACCAGAAATGAGCCTCATCGCTGAACAAAATTTGTCGATAAAAAAGCGGATTTTCTGCCAACTTTTCTAGGGCCCATTCACTGAAAATTCGACGTTGTGGCAGATCGTTCGGCTTCAGTTCTTGCACGAGCTGTATTTTATACGGCTTTACACCAAGATCTTTGCGTAAAATCTTCCATGTGGTCGAATAACACAAACCCAATTGCTGCGAACGGCGACGAATCGACATTTCACGGTCTTCAGCAACACTCTCAGAAACAGACGCAATATTCTCTTCTGTACGCACTGTACGCATTCGTGTGGTTGGTTTAATGTCCAATAAAGTAAACTGAGTGCGAAACTTGGTCACAATCGCATTAATTGTTTGCTCACTTCGTCGATTATGTAAACCATAAATCGGACGTAAAGCGCGAAACACATTTCGAACCGAACACTGATTTTGGTAATAAAATTCAATGATTTGCAAGCGTTGATCGTTAGTAAGTCTATTCATGATGAAATGTCAAAGCATACTGAGCATCTTTCTCTTTGACACCATGTCTGAAATCCCACGTGATCTGTCAAATACTAATGCATGAAAATCCTAACCTCAAAAGAATCACCCTTTATTACTCTAAATAACTTTTTGCTCAAAATTATGTTAAGTATACACGCGTTTTCGTTCAGAAAATGTGTCATGAAGCAAAATATATTTAATTTGTTGCAAAAAAGTCTTAAATTCGCAACAAAAAAGAAAATTTAAAAATTAAAGTGGTTTGTGTCTTCGCTAAAGCAACTTTAGAAAACAACTTTAACTTCACACCCTTATTTTCCGGAGTATTTATTACAATATCGGAATATATTATTTGAATAGTCATTGCGCCCATTGTATTCGTTCATATCATTTTTTTGGGAGTGCACAGAGAGAAAATTCATGTTCATTCTTGGCTTTATGGGAAAGTTTTATTTCGTAAATAGTACTTGAAAATTAACCTGTATTATTTCATTTTTTGCATATTACTACAATTACATATTATTACAATTTTTTTGTTTTTCTGCCAACGCATTGCTAAAATCTCAAAAAGTGGTGTACATTATAATTGAATTCTCGTGAGAAGTAATTCACTTTTGCCATTAAACAGAACGCTTTCTTTTCTGTGTGTTTTCCCGAATTCATTAATTTTTTTAACCAAAGGAAAATTTTATTTGAATTCCGACTTTTAAATCCTTTTTTTTCAGAATCCAGAGAAAATTTGCTCACGTAATTTCTCATATTTTCGTTCATGTATTTTTTTACTATCTAGAGTTAATCCTTATAAACAAATTTCAGTTTTGAATTTACTATAGACCGCTATTTAGCTTGTTAGACATTTTGAGCGGTTGGAGTTTTAGCTATTGATATCAAAAAAAAAAAAAAATGTCTCTGGAGAAGTTCATTCGTGTTGCCGACAACCTAGTGGTTTTCGAGGCGAACTTGAATGATAAAAATTTCCCCATGAATTCCGTTCACGAATTGGAAATCCATAAAGAGGAATTAACTTCTATTTGGGAAAGATTAAAATACTCTTACGAGCAATGTTTAATCGACATCGAGGCTTCTTCCGACGATGTTGACGATAGTGAATCCGAGAATAAACAGGATAAGGATAAGCAGGATAAACATGAGAACCAGGAGCTTATCACTGTGAGGCATAAATACATAAGCGCGTACATAACATATTGTCGGTGTAGCACTAAACTTCGTGGACTTATCCAGGAATTAATGACTTCTGCTACAACTTCTCCCAATCCTAATTCGAGTTTTGGTTTCAAGCTGCCACCTTGTGAAATACCTATTTTCACTGGAGAATACTCTTCGTGGCCAACATTTCGGGATATTTTCGAGGCCACCTGTATTAAGAATCCCCGACTTAGTTCAGTGGAAAAACTTTTCCATTTGAGTCAAAAGACGAGGGGGGAAGCAAATGAAATCGTTTCCAAAGATCCTCTTACGAATGAGAATTTTTCGGTTGCATGGTCTAAACTCTGTTCTCTATATGAGAATAAAAGAGTCCTGATAAATGTCCAATTGAAGAGATTATTCGGACTCACACCTTTATCCAATGAAACGGCAGCTTCTCTCAAAACCTTGCAAAGGAATATTAATTCGTGCATATCTACCATCAAGCTGTACGAGATCGACGTCGCTAGCTGGGATCCGATTTTTGTTTTCGTTTGCACCAATTGTCTTCCAAATTCTACTCTCACTCTGTGGGAGCAAACACTGCCAGATAAGACATCTATCCCCAAATGGTCGGGATTGGATTCATTTATAACCAATCGCCACCGCACCCTTGAATCTGTTTCCGAAATGAGAAAATCCGTCGATTCCACTAGCTCTTCGTCAAAACAGAATTCGAAACATTTACCAAATATAAACAGTAAACAGAGTTTGAACACCGTTCGAGATTTTCAGCAGAAAGTTATTGACCCCAAATGCCCTTTGTGTCCAAAAGAAGCGCACGTTATCCGCAAGTGCTCCAAATTCCTTCAAATGCCTCACGATCAGAAGCTTGCCTATGTCAAAAGGGTAGGTCTTTGTGTTAATTGTTTTTCTAAGGCCCATGCGCTAAAGAATTGTAAGAGTAAATTTACATGCTATAAATGTGGTAAGAAGCACAACACCATACTTCATAGAGATGTTGCAATTCCTCAAGCCATTGCTTCCAATTCAAGTTCAGACCATTCTCCTCCTATTCCATTCACATTACAGTCCACTCATGCTTCCGAGAATGTAGTCCAAACATGTTTTGCTTCGAACTCGAAAATGTTTTATTGGGAACCGCTCTCGTCCGGTTATGCCATAATGGTTTGTCGTATAATGCTCGAGCCCTGGTCGATTCGGGATCTCAAGGTACATTTCTGTCCGAGAAATGTTTCCATTTGATGAAACTACTATTCAAACGTGCATGCGCGAAGATAACAGGCTTAAATAACACAGTCTCGGCTTCGGCACAAAAGGAGTGTTTTTTCAATTTATGTTCCACTACAGACGACAGTATCGAAATTCCGATATCTGTTTTGGTTGTTCCCTATTTATCTGATAGTCTTCCTTCTAGGACTATAGATTTCTAATTTTCTTAACGGCCTTCCAGATATTCCCTTAGCTGATCCTAACTTTTCAAAGAGTTCAAAAATTGACCTTTTACTGGGTCCTGATATTTTTCTTTCGATTTCGACCGGGGTTCAGACCCAGATTTGTGGGTCATTAATTGCCCAGGAGACAGTATTCGGCTGGATCCTGACAGGCCCCGTTACTATTGCATCTTCTTCCTCTCCACCCAAAATAGCTACACATTTTAGTGAAATCTCTGTAGGCGACGAGATTTCACGCTTTTGGGAGGTGGAGGAACTTCCACGGAAGAGATTTATGTCCCCATCCGATCAAGTATGTGAGGATTTATTTCGTCGTACGACAAAACGAACTTCATGCGGGAGGTATGTAGTCTCACTTCCTTTAAGGAAGACATTCCGAATGGAAGAAATATTGGTTCCTCAAGGAATAATTCAGTGGCTCGATTCTATAGAAATGAGGCTCGTCTATTACGCATGCCTCAATTCAAGTTAGAATACGATAATGTGCTGAACGAATATGTTGAATTGGGCCATATGTGTCCTGTTTCTCCTCCTAGTCCGATAGATTCGTCTAGCTTTTATTATTTGCCTCACCATGCCGTTATCAGACCGGAAAGCACAACTACGAAGGTAAGAGTTGTGTTTAACGCTTCTTCGCCAACATCAAACGGTATGAGTCTTAACGACATGTTACACATCGGGCCAGTTCTGCAGAACGACCTTACCATCCTTATTTTGAAGTGGAGGTTTTTTCAATTCGTTTATAATGGCGACATCACGAAGATGTATCGTCAGATTCTCGTGGATCCATCCCATACTCCATTTCAACGTATAATTTTTCGCGATAATCCGGAGTCCCCTATCCAAGATTACGAATTGAAAACGGTGACGTTTGGGGTTAATTGTGCCCCATACTTGGCAATTCGTACGCTTTTTCAGCTGGCAGACGATGTGCAAACTCTTTATCCAATGGCAAGTGATATTCTTCGAAACTGTATGTATGTTGACGATGTCCTCGTGGGGGCTCATTCAATTGCAATTGCCCAAGAATCCAGGGAGCAACTGGTTCAGGCCCTAGGTTCAGCAGGCTTCTCCATGAGAAAATGGACTGCTAATTCTAAGGAGATTCTTTCTGATATTCTTCCAGAAGATTTGCTCTGTGAAGATTTTCTTCAGTTGGACGACCGAAGTACTGCTAAAACTTTGGGAGTTCGATGGAATGGTATGTCCGACATTTTCTACTTTGCCATTGAAGATTTTCCTGAATGTAATAAATTTTCTAAACGAGAGGTGCTTTCGCAAATTTCGAAGTTATTCGATCCAGCGGGATGGCTATCTCCATGTATTGTCGTAGCTAAAATCATTATGCAAAAGATATGGATGGAGAAGACTGATTGGGATGAGACTATATCTCCTGCAACTCTATCCCAATGGAAACAATTTCGATTAAATTATCCTATGCTAAATTCTGTGAAAATACCGCGATGGTTCCGATATACCCCAGGCAGCGAAGTTCAATTCCACGGCTTCTGCGACGCTTCAGAAAAAGCGTACGCTGCCGTTCTATACTGTAAAGAACACGACATCATGTTTGTAAACACCCTCCGCAGGAGGCGTCTGATTCGAGCAAAATTGTAAATTTCCTCGGGACTAGTAAGATTTCAAGGACTACGGGAGTCTATAGTGCTAGCAAGAGCAGTCGGTTGGGGGGTTCGCGTCCCTGTCAAATACTAGTCAAAATTGACAATACAATAATAATTAGTTTAAAGACTCCCTTTTTAACAAGACAAATAATAATATTAAACTAAATGGATCCGTTACTATATAACACAACTAAAAATTATGCCCCAGAACTTATAGTAACAACAAATTCGAAGAGAAAATAAGAGGTCAGGCTCGATAATTGTAAGGGATCCCTCTGCTGTTATTTGGGGATCATTTCTCTTTACCCTCCCTTCCTAATGTTCTACGACTTCTAATTTTTATGTAGAACCCTAAACAAGAATGAAAATTTACTGTCTTACTTTACGTTCCACATCATGTTATAGAGAAACCCTTTATTTTAATTTAGCAATCCATAACGATATAGTGTATAAATTTATTCAAGGCATTTAGAAAAATTTACTTATAACTATAAAAAAATACCAACAAGCAATATAATAACAATGAATTTCTATTTTTTAAGGGGAGTGCAATATTTACAATTTATTAACTTTAACAACTCTAACCGTTTTATATATTCAACAAGATATTTTGAAATTTCAACAAATTAATTTTTAATATGTAATGAATCGAATATATTTTCCTTTTGAGTGTAGGGTGCAAATTCCTGAATGTCATTTACAGAAAACACGAAAAAAAATAATGAGTTAGAAAGAAGAAGAAAAAACAAACTGAAATTTCATTGATCGTTATGTACGTAGGTATGTTCGACATTTAGGATAACGGAATTAAAGACTACGATATCATTTCATTGATTATATTCAAAAACCAAAAAAAAAAGAAGAAAATATGTGCATAAGGAAGAAATTAAACAAACAAAAGAGACTTACCAACATCGGCGAAGCTTGAAGAGGCCTTTTCCAGCTGCATGATGTCTGGTTTGTTGCTATCCAAAATTTCGATGAGCTAGAGAAATATTAAATGCACCTATTTGTTGTTCTAATTCCTTTTTCTATCTTAGCTATTTGTTGTTGTTATCACTTATCTCCATATTCTTTTTTTTTACACTAATTATACAACTTGTTGAAAATTTGTATAGATTAAAAAAAAATCCTTAATTTTGTCATTTTTATGACACGAAAATCTATATTATTTACCTTATTTAGGGCACCAAATTATATTTAAATTTATCTTAAAAATGTCATTAGTAATATTCATATTTTTAACCGTCATTTATACACTACTTTTAATTATAAATATATATATATATATATATATATATATATATATATATATATATATATATATATATATATATATATATATATATATATATATATATATATATATATATATATATATATATATATATATATATATATATATTTTTTTTTTTGACGCTGTGAAAGCCAATCACAATTCACGAGTTTAATTAAATTTTTGCAAATTTTAATTACGTTTAAATTCTTTCTTCGATGTTAAAAGTTCCATTGTCATTCACAAAATTTTTTAAACTGATGAATGAAAATACTGAAACAAAACTGTGACTTGTGATTTCTTTCATTCTATGTTATTTGCTACTCTCCTGATTTTTTTTTTTTTTTTTTTTTACATGGTCTCTCGCTGTTAAATTAACATCGTTTATACTGTACAGAAAAATATTCTCATATTTTGTTTAACAGAGATTTCTTGTGATTACAGAAGTTGTTGATATTTAAAAAAAAAATTTAATTAATTAAGTTTAGAAGAAACTTAGACTTATTATCCTAAAATTATCCTTTAAATTTGAGTAGTATTTTACTGGAAATTTTTGTTGAAATATTAAGGGGCTAGAACCTTCAGTAGATTACCCAATAAATTTTTGTGGGACCACGTTGTCAGCATCACATGTCTCAGTTTTTACATGACCAAGATCCGAATCGTCTTCAGGTTTTTATTGTTTTATTTCCAGACCTTAGGAAAAAATGGTTTTAGGATGTAGGATTGGTCGTAATTATTTCCAAAGTGCCCACTTGTTTATTCTGAATTCGGATGTATGGCTAGCCGGTTTATACTGTCAAAATGTTCCCGAAATAATCGCACCAGGGTAAGTGGATTTTGGGATCTCTTTATAAGCATTAAAGCTGAGAGCCCCAGGACTTGATGAGCTGGTCCACTCCCCTATAGAAAATTAGGGACCGATTCTTTAATGCTACTACAAAAAAATCATTATAATTTGCATTATAGTAATATTCATATTTTTAACCGTCATTTATACACTACTTTTAATTATAAATATATATATATATATATATATATATATATATATATATATATATATATATATATATATATATATATATATATATATATATATATATATATATATATATATATATATATATATATGTATATATATATATATATATGTATATATATATATATATATATATATATATATATATATATATATATATATATATTATATATATATATATATATATATATATATATATATATATATATATATATATATATATATATATATATATATATATATATATATATATATATATATATATATATATATATATATATATATATATATATATATATATATATATATATATATATATATATATATATATATATAAAGGGTGATTCTTTTGAGGTTAGGATTTTCATGCATTAGTATTTGACAGATCACGTGGGATTTCAGACATGGTGTCAAAGAGAAAGATGCTCAGTATGCTTTGACATTTCATCATGAATAGACTTACGATCTGCCACAACGTCGAATTTTCAGTGAATGGGCCCTAGAAAAGTTGGCAGAAAATCCGCTTTTTTATCGACAAATTTTGTTCAGCGATGAGGCTCATTTCTGGTTGAATGGCTACGTAAATAAGCAAAATTGCCGCATTTGGAGTGAAGAGCAACCAGAAGCCGTTCAAGAACTGCCCATGCATCCCGAAAAATGCACTGTTTGGTGTGGTTTGTACGCTGGTGGAATCATTGGACCGTATTTTTTCAAAGATGCTGTTGGACGCAACGTTACGGTGAATGGCGATCGCTATCGTTCGATGCTAAAAAACTTTTTGTTGCCATAAATGGAAGAACTGAACTTGGTTGACATGTGGTTTCAACAAGATGGCGCTACATGCCACACAGCTCGCGATTCTATGGCCATTTTGAGGGAAAACTTCGGAGAACAATTCATCTCAAGAAATGGACCGATAAGTTGGCCACCAAGATCATGCGATTTGACGCCTTTAGACTATTTTTTGTGGGGCTACGTCAAGTCTAAAGTCTACAGAAATAAGCCAGCAACTATTCCAGCTTTGGAAGACAACATTTCCGAAGAAATTCGGGCTATTCCGGCCGAAATGCTCGAAAAAGTTGCCCAAAATTGGACTTTCCGAATGGACCACCTAAGACGCAGCCGCGGTCAACATTTAAATGAAATTATCTTCAAAAAGTAAATGTCATGGACCAATCTAACGTTTCAAATAAAGAACCGATGAGATTTTGCAAATTTTATGCGTTTTTTTTAATAAAAGTTATCAAGCTCTTAACAAATCACCCTTTATATATATATATATATATATATATATATATATATATATATATATATATATATATATATATATATATATATATATATATATATATATATATATATATATATATATATATATATATATATAATATATATATATATATATATATATATATATATATATATATATATATATATATATATATATATATATATATATATATATATATATATATATATATATATATATATATATATATATATATATATATATATATATATATATATATATATATATATATATATATTTTACGCTGTGAAAGCCAATCACAATTCACGAGTTTAATTAAATTTTTGCAAATTTTAATTACGTTTAAATTCTTTCTTCGATGTTAAAAGTTCCATTGTCATTCACAAAATTTTTTAAACTGATGAATGAAAATACTGAAACAAAACTGTGACTTGTGATTTCTTTCATTCTATGTTATTTGCTACTCTCCTGATTTTTTTTTTTTTTTTTACATGGTCTCTCGCTGTTAAATTAACATCGTTTATACTGTACAGAAAAATATTCTCATATTTTGTTTAACAGAGATTTCTTGTGATTACAGAAGTTGTTGATATTTAAAAAAAAAATGTAATTAATTAAGTTTAGAAGAAACTTAATTAAGATTAATCTACAAATTGTAATTGAAGGCCAAATAGTTTTGAAACATTATTTTTAGCAAAACAAATGAATTCCTATAAATTTATCCTATTTTATTTATCCTAAAATTATCCTTTAAATTTGAGTAGTATTTTACTGGAAATTTTTGTTGAAATATTAAGGGGCTAGAACCTTCAGTAGATTACCCAATAAATTTTTGTGGGACCACGTTGTCAGCATCACATGTCTCAGTTTTTACATGACCAAGATCCGAATCGTCTTCAGGTTTTTATTGTTTTATTTCCAGACCTTAGGAAAAAATGGTTTCAGGATGTAGGATTGGTCGTAATTATTTCCAAAGTGCCCACTTGTTTATTCTGAATTCGGATGTATGGCTAGCCGGTTTATACTGTCAAAATGTTCCCGAAATAATCGCACCAGGGTAAGTGGATTTTGGGATCTCTTTATAAGCATTAAAGCTGAGAGCCCCAGGACTTGATGAGCTGGTCCACTCCCCTATAGAAAATTAGGGACCGATTCTTTAATGCTACTACAAAAAAATCATTATAATTTGCATTACCTGGTATAATAGATAATAATGTTTAATAAACGAATTTGAAGAACTTAATTAACAGTTCGCTTGTCCGAAACGAGTATGCACCACAGAATTTAGCAGAAATTTAAGAAATCGGCTTTGAAAATTAACTCTTTAACTTAATAAAAAAAACCAATTGTAATTTTCTTAACCAAAACTCCCGCACATTTATTATCACGTGGGATACTGTCATTAGATTTTAAATCGGATTTCTCACGGTCGATGTGAACTGTGTGGCTGATAAAAGAAAAAGAACGCATATGAGATGGCTTTAACAATATCTCAAGATGAAGAAGAGCCGGATCTTTCCAGCCTTTATATCATATGGTGATATTGCCAGTTTGAAAAAAGAGAAAAAAAATCCGTGCAATGGGACACCCTGTAGTGCTCGAGTAAATCACTGTTTAATGAAATTCGACTATTGTGATCGATTCACATTAGCGATTAAATTCTAATTTTTCCTTTCTTTTTCCTTTAATTGATAGCAGGGATAAAAAAAACAAACATTATCGAATTACTTATTATTTTGCCCCAGTTATAAACCGATAGAAAATATTAAAGTACACGGAAAGAAAAGAATTCTGTCTTGAAAATTAAATGAAACAGAAAAAAATGTTTTCCTTGGGTGTACAAGACTAAATTTGTCTAGTAAAAAAATTGGTATAGCAGTTCCATGGTTGATTAATAAAAAGTCCACAACAAAACCAAATAATTCTACCATTTTTAATGTCTAGAATTAGTTGGAAAAAAGGACTTTTATGGTCTGATGTCCTTTGCGTGAAAGGTTCCTATTACCTTGCCGGATAAGTCCTCCAAAATATAGAAATGGTTTCCGAGTTTTTCTCTTACTCTGGCCTTTAAAAATACTGGTGCCAGTTTCGCGTTGAAACCTTTTGCGGCACTGCTCTGAGAAAAATTTCTACGGAATACCTCTTGGCCTATTCCAAAAGTTTGAATCCTAGTACGAAGATTGTATTGCTGTTTGCCCCTCTCATAGGCTTCCTTGAGATGCTTCCTCAGTTCCTGCCGTAAGACTTGCATATGATCTTCATGGCTTAATCTTGCACATGGTTCATCAAGAAGCTCGATATTTCTTAGTAGCGCATACGAAGAACCATGAGTAATCATGTTGAAGCCAAAAATTGCCTTATATGGGGACATTTGTATACTTTGGTGGTAAGAATTTCTTAGGGCGTAACTGATTTCGCTTAAGTGTTGGTCCCACATATTATGATTCCCCTTAAGATAGGCTCTTATCGCCGCAATTAGAGAACGGTTCACACGCTCCGAAGCGTTTGATTGCGGGGAATAAAACGCCGTGTAAGTATGTTGTATTCCGTATCTTGTCAGGAAAGCATTAAAGTCGTGGGCTTTGAACTGGCTTCCATTGTCACTTAAAAGAATTTCCGGCACGCCAAACGTATGAAATATATTTTGTTCGAGAAAGTTCTGTATCACTCCAGAATAAAATTTTCTCATTGGGAATAACCAGTGATACTTCGTGAAGTGGTCCAGGACAATCAATAAACCAATATTGCCGGATTTGCTGCGTGGGTAGGGGCCAAGTATGTCCACATATAATCTTTGGAACGGACGGACGGAAGTTAATTGAGATCCCATGGGAGGCTTCATAATGAAATTTGGAGATTTTGTACATTTGCATATCTCGCAAGACTGAATATAGAGTCGGACGTCACGCACTAGTCCCGGCCAATAAAATGACCGTCGAAGTGTGTCCGTGAGCCGAAATTGGAGAATCATGGGCTCTTGAAATTACGATATTCCGAAGGTTTTTCGGAATCCATAATTTCCAAGTAGTGGCTTCCTGATCTGGGTTTCCAGAATAATGTTCCGTGCGGATATATACGAATCTATCGACAACTTTCATATCGGGAAACTTTCCGGTATTGTCGTTAATGCTATTTCTTAAATTCTCGTAGTCCGGGTCATTGAAATGAGGAGAGTTCAGGTCCACTTCGGGTTCAATAGATGCAATATCACCCACTTCGATTTCAGGTATCCTCGATAAAGCATCGGGCACTATATTTTCTTTACCCTTTCGGTGCCTTACCGTAAATCTGTAGGCTTGTAATTGTAAGACCCATCTGGCCAACCTGCCTATCCTATCAAACGCGGTTTGCGCCTCATCAGTTCACACGAATTTCTTCTTCGACGACACAACTTCCGTAATCGGAAAAACTTCAGTGGAGAAATTGACAATAAAGCGCCGATACCAACCAGCAAGTCCAAGGAAACCTCTAACCTGTTTGAGGTTCCTAGGAATTGACAAGTTGATAATGGAGCTAATTTTCGAAGGATCCGTCGAAATACCTCCATTCCCAATAACATATCCAAGGTAGTTAACTTTAGTCACACAAAATCTACTTTTGGCTATATTGAGTGTCAAACGTGCCTTCCGAAATTCCGACGCAATTCTAACAAGTACACCTATATGGCTCTCAAAATCTTCCGACACAATTACCAGGTCGTCCAAGTAGCCAAACACACAATGGCGAAGATCGTGTGGTATTATCTCATCTACCAGTCGGCACATTGTCTGTGGGCCCAATGGGCATTACAACAAACTGATAGAGAGGACGACCTGGAATTGTGAAGGCTGTCATTGGTTTTGAAGCTTCATCTAAAGGCACTTGCCAATAAGCATCCTTTAGATCAAGCTTAGAAATAATATTCGCCTTTGGCAGCCTGGCAAATATCCCCTCAATGGACGGTATGGGATAGGCGTCTTTTCTTGTTACCTGGTTCAATTTTCTTGCATCCAGGCATAAACGCACTTTCCCAGGTTTTAAAACGAGTCTCATAGGAGAACTCCACGAGGATGTCGAGGGCTCAATGACTCCTAAAGAAAGCATTCTGTCCACCTCTTTAAACATGACCTGCTCTACTGCTGGTGATACGGGGTAATATCGCTGCTTGATTGGAGCAGCCCCACCAACATCGATAGAATGCCTAATCAAAGAAGTACGGCCTAAACCCTGTGTCTCAAAACTGGGAAATAATTTAATAACAGCGTCTAGGTTTACTCTGGTCAGTAGAAAGAGGGTATTTAAAGTCTGGAAATTCCTCCACCGAAGATTCGCACTGACGATTTATTGGTTCCCTTTGAAAATTGGCTAAGTTTTTATCGTCCCCTAGCGCAATCATGTCGATCGACCCAAGCAAATCATTAAGGAGTTTGAACGATTTGCAAAAATCTATACCCAAAATCAACCTTTTAGATATAGAGGGAATAATAAAAAATTTCATAGCACAAACCTTTTCTCTAAAAGTCACTTCTACATCTAACCATCCTCTAACCTCAAGGGGTGTATCGTCCGCGGTTCTTACAAATGTTCTAAACTTTGTGAAATTTGGAAACTTTTCAAAATTTTGGTGGGCGAGATCTGAGCCTATACAACTCACACTGGCACCTGTATCTACAAGTCCAGATTCTTTGAAATCGAGAAAAGATACTTGTGCATAAAATCGATTATCTTTCGGGTCACTTACTATGGCCGAAATCAAAAATTTGTGGCTAAATTTTCGCAATCTCCAATATTTTCGTACACGTAAAGTCGATCGTTTAGTTCTCGGTTTGGACACGGTACAAATAGAATTGAAAATCTGGTTTCTTTTTTCTAAGTAATTACTCCATCTTACATGATAGGGTAACAACGGATATAAAACTTTGGCATGATTATATTTCTCATATTTATTTCCACATATTCCAGGTCTGGGCAAAATAACTTTAGGTTCGGTATATGTTTGGTAATTTTCTTTGTAATCTGTTTGAGTAATTTTTGATAATTTCTCTGGTAATAAATTTAGATTTTGAAGGGGATTTAAATCCTTCCCTTCATCAATAACAAGTTTTATTGTTCCCTGCTGGGAACAATATTTTCCATGTTTTTTGACATGGTAGGTCTCTTATTTAAACAATTTACACAGTTTGGTTTAAACATATCTTTGAGACCGCAACCATAACAAAAAATTTTTCGTTCCTGAAGACAGTCTTCCCAATGATGCCATAACTCGTCACAATTCCAGCAACGAAAAGTTCTCGGGTAGCTCTTAAGAGCACATACAGAAGGATCGCCATCTGTTGCCTGGTCATTGATAATTCCATCATCCTGCATTTCCATTTCCGAAATTTGTCGTCTGGAAGGAACAAGATTCATAAAGGGTGATTCTTTTGAGGTTAGGATTTTCATGCATTAGTATTTGACAGATCACGTGGGATTTCAGACATGGTGTCAAAGAGAAAGATGCTCAGTATGCTTTGACATTTCATCATGAATAGACTTACTAACGAGCAACGCTTGCAAATCATTGAATTTTATTACCAAAATCAGTGTTCGGTTCGAAATGTGTTTCGCGCTTTACGTCCGATTTATGGTCTACATAATCGACCAAGTAAATAAGCAAAATTGCCGCATTTGGAGTGAAGAGCAACCAGAAGCCGTTCAAGAACTGCCCATGCATCCCGATCGCTATCGTTCGATCGCTATCGTTCGATGCTAACAAACTTTTTGTTGCCAAAAATGGAAGAACTGAACTTGGTTGACATGTGGTTTCAACAAGATGGCGCTACATGCCACACAGCTCGCGATTCTATGGCCATTTTGAGGGAAAACTTCGGAGAACAATTCATCTCAAGAAATGGACCGGTAAGTTGGCCACCAAGATCATGCGATTTGACGCCTTTAGACTATTTTTTGTGGGGCTACGTCAAGTCTAAAGTCTACAGAAATAAGCCAGCAACTATTCCAGCTTTGGAAGACAACATTTCCGAAGAAATTCGGGCTATTCCGGCCGAAATGCTCGAAAAAGTTGCCCAAAATTGGACTTTCCGAATGGACCACCTAAGACGCAGCCGCGGTCAACATTTAAATGAAATTATCTTCAAAAAGTAAATGTCATGGACCAATCTAACGTTTCAAATAAAGAACCGATGAGATTTTGCAAATTTTATGCGTTTTTTTTTAAAAAAAAGTTATCAAGCTCTTAACAAATCACCCTTTATTTCTACCAAGCAGGTTACGTCGAACATGTTCATCATTGAGGAAGTTTTCTCTCTTCTGAACAAGTTTCCTTAAATGTGAAATCGAATTTACTGGAAGATATAATATTTCTTGCCGGATTTCCGGACGAAGGTTTCTAATCAAGATTTCTACTAATTCCATTTCGGACATGGGGGAACTTAGTCTATCGACAATCGTGGATATAGCATCATAAAAGAGATCAAACGTCTCCCCAGGCTTCTGCTTGCGATTCCTGATCTCCTCGCGTATATCAAAAGATGTTTTAAAGTCCTTATATTGCGACCGTATCGCCTCACAAAAGTCATCCCATTCTATAGATGGAACTTGCTTTCTATATCGCCAATACCAATTTTTGGCTTTTCCAGATAATAGTATCTGCAAATGCTTACAAATTAATGTGAAATCTCCGTTAAAATTATCTAACGTAAGAGCTTGGAGTCGATATAGAAATTCTTCCACATTTAAGCCATTTGGGGACCCATCAAAGGATAAGTGCCAACTATGTATTATAGAGCTCACTCTGTCAGTCGTAAATGAAGAAGATGATGATGTTGAAACATTTGCAATGGCATTCGATTCGTGCAAATTGTCTTCTTGAATTGGGACATTGTTTTCAAGTCCTCTACTTAATCTATTTGAGGGACATTGGTTAACCCCAGAAGGTTGTGTGGAAGAAGAATGAGGATTCAAATTCAAACTTCCCAATAATCTTGCTATACTTTGTTCAATCATTCTGTTGATATGATCATAGTCTACGCCTTGAGCAGGAGTAGGGTAACTTGAACTATGAGGTTGCGAACCGTTCCTAACAGGAGTACTTGGGGCGTCTTGTGGTAGAGTGCCAAATGATAAATTATAGTCAGATGGATTATTTCTAGCATGATTACGAGTGTTATAATGGAAACCTTTTGCTCCTCGAGGTCTATTCTTTACCAAAGGTTTTGAATAGCTTTGGTTCTGATTTGAAGCAGTATTTTCACCCTGAGGATCGATAGATATTGCCTGGTTAAAATTAAATGCCCTAAAATCTGAAAGTTCACATTTCTTTTTGCATGTGGGACATTGGGAAGAAGCCTCCAAGGACCTCTCAATACAAACGCGATGAAAAATGTGTGAGCATTCTTTCAGGATCAAGCAATCTTGTCCTTCATGATTAGCCTCATTAAATAATCCGATCAACCCCAGATGCACTGTCTCCAGGAGGAGGACTACGAGGGACTGACATTTTAAATAATCCTCAGTTCAAATTGCCGGGAAAATAGTTGTCGAAGATTCCTGTACTCTTTTCGTCGGTAATCACTATTCCCATAAAAAAATCAAAAAAAAGCAAACCGAAGGATTCGGCTTCAACCAATATATAAGGATAACGATCAGTCAATTTAAATCCTTTATTGACTAATAACGTCAAATAAATATATCTAACAAAAATTTCTGATATTTCAAAGAAAATTTAGAAATATATATATATATATATATATATATATATATATATATATATATATATATTTGGTAATCTTGTTGTTATCCAATAAAAATCCCGCGGTTTTAGTTCTTAATTTCAATTCAATTTATTAATCTAAGTTAACTAAATAATATAAAAGGAGTAGTGTGGTTATACGACTTGTTCACTCGAGTGACAAAAGTAGAAGAAGGAATCATTATAGTAGCAAAAGTAAAAACAGTTATAAAACGGGTTATTGATGATAAAGATAAAATAGTAAAAATGAGATAAACTGATGACAGCTGGTTCGAAGTAGGCACAACAGGGTGCCACAGTACTCCCCTTCCAGATGAAAGCTACCGGAACCTTGCAGGAAAAGTGACACGTCTGCCACAACGAGTAGATTTCGTCGGTCCCATAAAGGAGCCTTTCGAAGAACCAGGTTGATTGTTTTCGGGGTTACTAGCTGGGTTGAGCGTTCCAGTGTATTGTTCTGACTCGTTAAGAGTTGAGTTAGAATCGGAATTCATGTTGTCATCGCTGGGGGTTTGCTCAATTTGAGGTGACACATCAGGCAGAATACGCACCGTTTCGAGGTCTGTGCAAAAAGCCGGTTTAAGACGGTCGATGCTAACGGACAATGGACGATCTCGTACTTTTACAGTGAAAAACTTGTTTCTTTTTTGAATGACTGGAAATGGTCCATCGTATGGATGCGTGAGTGACGGGCGTATGGAATCGTTACGGATGAAAACGTGGGACGCTGCATGTAGGGATTTGCTTATAAAAGTGTTGGCTTCGCTGTGGTTGCTGGTGTCGGTCGGTCGTAAACGTTGCATTGCCATTCGAAATTGCGACACACTCTCGGATGTGGCTTCTGACTTTTTTGTTGATTCGAAAAACTCGCCGGGTATACGTAAGGTTGTTCCATAAACGAGTTCAGCTGGTGACGAATTTACGTCAGGTTTAAAAACTACTCTGAGGCCAAGCAAAATCGATGGTAGGTGATGTACCCATTTCGTAATATCGTGACACAATATCGCAGACTTGAAAACGCGGTGCCACCTTTCAACAATACCATTCGACTGGGGATGGTATGGAGTCGTTCGAAGGTGTGTCGCTCCAATCGTCGATACGAGCTCAGCAAACACGGCTGACTCGAACTGTCTGCCACGGTCAGACGTTATTTTAGCTGGAACACCAAACCTAGCTATCCAATGGAACAAAATCGCCTTAGCTACCGACTCTGCAGCCATGTCAGGAATCGGGACAGCCTCTGGCCAACGAGTATACCTGTCGATTATTGTAAGGCAGTATCTTTGGCCCTCACATAAAGGAAAGGGACCAACTATATCAATATTTATGTGCGAAAATCTTTCTTTCGGGGGCTCGTAAGACCCCAAAGGTGATCGTGTGTGACGTTGGACTTTTGCACGCTGACAGGAAACACAATTTTGAACGAAGTTTGCTGTGTCCTTTCTGATCGACGGCCAAACAAAACGTTTTGTAACTAATTTGATTGTAGCACGTACTCCAGGATGGGCCAAATCATGAACGATTCCCAGCAACTGTTTTCGAAATTCCCTGGGTATGAAAGGACGAACGGTACTTGTGGACGTGTCGCAAAGCAATTCAAGATCACATCCTGAAATTTGAAAAGATTTTAGTACAAGTGAATTAGTTATAATACCTGATTTTAATTGTTGGAGCTCGACATCAACTTGTTGGGCTTGAGCAATTTTTTGGTAGTCGACAGCTTGATTTGCGGCTGCAATTCTAGAGAGGAAATCAGCAGTCACGTTTTCAGCGCCAGGAGTGTATCTTATGTCCGTTGTGAACTGCCCAATGAAATCTAATTGGCGGGCCCTCCTTGGAGATGCTTTCTCCGATTTCTGACGAAAAGCGAACGTTAACGGCCGATGATCCGTGACGACGTAGCATCTTCTCCCCTCAAGCAAATACTGGAAGTGATAAACACCCTGGTAAATGGCTGTTAACTCACGGTCGTAGGTACTGTAGTTTCGCTGTGTGTTTGTAAATTTTTTGGAATAAAATCCAAGTGGTTGCAAGGCTCCATCTACACACTGATGCAGGGCGGCTCCGACAGCAATATCTGATGCATCGACATACAGAGCTAAATCCGCGTCTTTGGCTGGGTGGGCCAATGCCACAGCATTTATTAATTCTGACTTACACTGTTCGAAACAAGCCTCAGTTTCAGCTGTCCACAAAATCGGTGTTGTATCGTTTTTGGAATTTCCTTTTATGAGATTCTGGAGCCTCGATTGATTTTCAACGGCGTGTGGCAAGAATTTTCTGTAGAAATTTATTATGCCAATAAATCTTTTCAATTCTTTAGCCAATTGAGGTTTGGGAAAATTACGAATCACGGAAACTTTTTCCGGAAGTGGCCGAATTCCGTCTGCCGTAACAAGATGTCCCAGGAAAGTTATTTCCGATCTCCCAAATTCACACTTAGCACGGTTTATCGCCAGATTATTTTCTCGTAAACGCCGGAAAACTTTCCTAAGGTCGCTTTTATGCTGCTCGACACTATGGGACGCTATGAAAATATCATCGATGTACGGGAAAGCGCAGTCAATGCCACGCAGAACTTCGTTTATCAGCCGCTGGAATGTCTGCGCGGCATTGCGTAACCCAAACGTCATATATTTAAACTCATAGAGCCCAAAAGGTGTTGTTATGGCAGTTTTGCTGACGTCATCTGGGTGTATCGGGACTTGATGGTAAGCTCTTTGAAGGTCAATTTTTGAAAAGATCCTCTTACCCTTGATATTGCTGGTAAAATCTGTAAGGTATGGCAGCGGGTATCGGTCTGGTATGGTCTGTGCGTTTAGGGCCCGGTAGTCCCCACATGGTCTCCACGTTCCATTACTTTTACGTACCATGTGCAGTGGACTCGACCAATTGCTGCTAGACGGCTGGCAAATACCTGATTTAATTAAGAAGTCAAATTCAACTCGCGCCGCCGCCAGCTTCTCAGGCGACAAACGTCGCGGCCGGGAGAAAACTGGTTGCCCCGTCGTGTCAATTCGATGGAAAGTTGATGATTTTGTTACCGTGCCAGGTGCTGCCAATTTGGTTATGTCGACAAACTCGTTGACTATGTCGTCGAATGGGTTGTACGAGTGAACCTCAGCGGCATAAATCTTCTCCTGCGTCGTCGTCGCAGCATTAAGCTCTGACGTTCTGTGGATTAGACGGTTTCGCGGTAGATCGATCAAAAGGTCGAAATGTCGGATAAAGTCAGCACCAATGATTGGACTAGACACGTCGGCAACCACAAAAGACCAATCAAAAACGTATTTGAGTCCTAAATCGACCTTTATGCGCCTTTCTCCAAACACTTTAATTGGGGATCTATTTGCGGCATACAGTTGAGTCACAGTTGGCTTCATGGTGTCGTTCTTTGCAGTGAGAGGAAGGACAGACACGTCCGCACCTGTATCAACTAAAAACATTTTATTTGAAACACGATCTCTCACCTGCAAGCGAAATATTTTGCGTTTCGTGCTCGAATCTTCGCTACAATTCGACACGCGCACCTGGCTTCATGCTGTTGAACCTTCTGCGCCATTCGAGACAGCGTTTACCTTGCGATCCTTATGGCGACACGGGCTTCTACATCTACGAGCGCTGCGACCATGGCGTTGATGATACCAGCACTCAGCATCGGTTGGAGAATTTCGGATTTGTCGGGATTCGTTTCCTGAGGATTTGTATCGCGTACGGCTTTGAGCGGCACGGTTGCGGGAACGAGAGCGGGTAGTCAACTTTTCAAAACGCTTATTCAGGCTTGCTATCTCCGCCCGGATCTCCTCCATGGGATCATGACTACTGCTTGAAACAGCACGGATGTGACTGGTAGAAACTGCATCCACTATAGAATCAGCAATTTTCGTAAACTCTGACGCGGGGCCAGTGGATGCAGCTACTACGGGCTGAACTACGTCTGGCAATCGCTTAATCCAAAGACTTTTTAATGCGGCTTCGCCTAATGTCGTTCCGGCTACCCTTTTCATTTCGTGATATAGTTCAGATGGCTTACGATCACCCAGTGGCAACTCAGATAGGAGACGGTTTAACCTGCGCTGTTCGCTGTCGGCAAAATGCTCAATTATTTTGGACCGAATGTATTCGTATCTTTCCACTTGTGGCATGGCCGCAATTACATCTGTGAGCTGGGAAATTACACTGGGGTCCAATGCCGCCAAAACTGTCGCAGTCTTTTGCCGATCAGCAGAAATTCCCGAGGCGGTGAACCAAAAATCCATCGTGACGAACCAGGACTCTATGTTGGAACTGGACAAAACCGGCAATGGAAGACGTGCATAAACAACAGAAACGTTTGCAGTTTCCTGAGCACTTTGGTCTTCTCCCAATTTCTGGGCGTCACTCTCGTCGATCATTTTGAGGTTATGCAGCGCACCAATTAAAAACGTGGAAAGGCTTCAACTTGTACTTGATCGAATATATTTGATGCCGCTGTATGCCACACTTACCCAAGCGTGGAATTGAAATAAAAAATTACGATTCAGAAACACTTTAAAAAATCTTCGCCGTACCACGGGATCACGTCGGGGTCACCACTTTGGTAATCTTGTTGTTATCCAATAAAAATCCCGCGGTTTTAGTTCTTAATTTCAATTCAATTTATTAATCTAAGTTAACTAAATAATATAAAAGGAGTAGTGTGGTTATACGACTTGTTCACTCGAGTGACAAAAGTAGAAGAAGGAATCATTATAGTAGCAAAAGTAAAAACAGTTATAAAACGGGTTATTGATGATAAAGATAAAATAGTAAAAATGAGATAAACTGATGACAGCTGGTTCGAAGTAGGCACAACAGGGTGCCACATATATATATATATATATATATATATATATATATATATATATATATATATATATATATATATATATATATATATATATATATATATATATATATATATATATATATATATATATATATATATATATATATATATATATATATATCACATCACACAAAATAACAAATTTAATCATAAATAACAGGGTTTCCTTTAACTGATGTGGTTATAAATTAAGATGACCTAGCAATTAAAGAGCCAAACAGGAAAATACAATGCTGGTCTATGGTGTTTTATGTACCTTCACAAACTCAAAGCCATAATCAAACCAGACGAATCAATACTTCTGTACAATACTGTAATATGATTCACCATAGTAAGACGGACAATTACCCTCAAACAGCAGGTTATTGTATTCCTGAAATAAAATGGATTCTGATAGCTAAGACAAAGGTTATGATATTGTAAAATTCTCATAAAACCGTATAAAGTGTTATCAATATTTAGTTCGTTCCATGCTTAAAGAAAATCCTTCAAAATAATTACGTGGTTAGTTAACCGAACCTTTTGAACCTCAAAAAACTAAAATGATCCAACATAACTTTTGAACTATTTCAAAAAGACTGCAGCGAACCAAAGAAGGACATCACGATACAACAATTTTGAAATCTAGATATGCTAAAATAAAAATAGAGCCGAAAAGCTAGATGGAATCTTTTCAGGCCCCACGCCGGGCGCCAATTATTGTAAAGAACACGACATCATGTTTGTAAACACCCTCCGCAGGAGGCGTCTGATTCGAGCAAAATTGTAAATTTCCTCGGGACTAGTAAGATGTCAAGGACTACGGGAGTCTATAGTGCTAGCAAGAGCAGTCGGTTGGGGGTTCGCGTCCCTGTCAAATACTAGTCAAAATTGACAATACAATAATAATTAGTTTAAAGACTCCCTTTTTAACAAGACAAATAATAATATTAAACTAAATGGATCCGTTACTATATAACACAACTAAAAATTATGCCCCAAAACTTATAGTAACAACAAATTTGAAGAGAAAATAAGAGGCCAGGCTCGATAATTGTAAGGGATCCCTCTGCTGTTATTTGGGGATCATGTCTCTTTACCCTCCCTTCCTAATGTTCTACGACTTCTAATTTTTATGTAGAACCCTAAACAAGAATGAAAATTTACTGTCTTACTTTACGTTCCACATCATGTTATAGAGAAACCCTTTATTTTAATTTAGCAATCCATAACGATATAGTGTATAAATTTATTCAAGGCATTTAGAAAAATTTACTTATAACTATAAAAAAATACCAACAAGCAATATAATAACAATGAATTTCTATTTTTTAAGGGGAGGGCAATATTTACACATTTTACACAATTTTAAATTATCTATTTAAACAATTTATTAAGTTTAACAACTCTAACCGTTTTATATATTCAACAAGATATTTTGAAATTTCAACAAATTAATTTTTAATATGTAATGAATCGAATATATTTTCCTTTTGAGTGTAGGGTGCAAATTCCTGAATGTCATTTACAGAAAACACGAAAAAAATTAATGAGTTAGAAAGAAGAAGAAAAAACAAACTGAAATTTCATTGATCGTTATGTACGTAGGTATGTTCGACATTTAGGACAACGGAATTAAAGACTACGATATCATTTCATTGATTATATTCAAAAACCAAAAAAAAAAGAAGAAAATATGTGCATAAGGAAGAAATTAAACAAACAAAAGAGACTTACCAACATCGGCGAAGCTTGAAGAGGCCTTTTCCAGCTGCATGATGTCTGGTTTGTTGCTATCCAAAATTTCGATGAGCTAGAGAAATATTAAATGCACCTATTTGTTGTTCTAATTCCTTTTTCTATCTTAGCTATTTGTTGTTGTTATTACTTATCTCCATATTCTTTTTTTTTACACTAATTATACAACTTGTTGAAAATTTGTATAGATTAAAAAAAAATCCTTAATTTTGTCATTTTCATGACACGAAAATCTATATTATTTACCTTATTTAGGGCACCAAATTATATTTAAATTTATCTTGAAAATGTCATTAGTAATATTCATATTTTTAACCGTCATTTATACACTACTTTTAATTATAAATATATATATATATATATATATATATATATATATATATATATATATATATATATATATATATATATATATATATATATATATATATATATATATATATATATATATATATATATATATATATATATATATATATATATATATATATATATATATATATATTTTTTTTTTTTTTTTTACGCTGTGAAAGCCAATCACAATTCACGAGTTTAATTAAATTTTTGCAAATTTTAATTACGTTTAAATTCTTTCTTCGATGTTAAAAGTTCCATTGTCATTCACAAAATTTTTTAAACTGATGAATGAAAATACTGAAACAAAACTGTGACTTGTGATTTCTTTCATTCTATGTTATTTGCTACTCTCCTGATTTTTTTTTTTTTTACATGGTCTCTCGCTGTTAAATTAACATCGTTTATACTGTACAGAAAAATATTCTCATATTTTGTTTAACAGAGATTTCTTGTGATTACAGAAGTTGTTGATATTTAAAAAAAAAAAAATTAATTAATTAAGTTTAGAAGAAACTTAATTAAGATTAATCTACAAATTGTAATTGAAGGCCAAATAGTTTTGAAACATTATTTTTAGCAAAACAAATGAATTCCTATAAATTTATCCTATTTTATTTATCCTAAAATTATCCTTTAAATTTGAGTAGTATTTTACTGGAAATTTTTGTTGAAATATTAAGGGGCTAGAACCTTCAGTAGATTACCCAATAAATTTTTGTGGGACCACGTTGTCAGCATCACATGTCTCAGTTTTTACATGACCAAGATCCGAATCGTCTTCAGGTTTTTATTGTTTTATTTCCAGACCTTAGGAAAAAATGGTTTTAGGATGTAGGATTGGTCGTAATTATTTCCAAAGTGCCCACTTGTTTATTCTGAATTCGGATGTATGGCTAGCCGGTTTATACTGTCAAAATGTTCCCGAAATAATCGCACCAGGGTAAGTGGATTTTGGGATCTCTTTATAAGCATTAAAGCTGAGAGCCCCAGGACTTGATGAGCTGGTCCACTCCCCTATAGAAAATTAGGGACCGATTCTTTAATGCTACTACAAAAAAATCATTATAATTTGCATTACCTGGTATAATAGATAATAATGTTTAATAAACGAATTTGAAGAACTTAATTAACAGTTCGCTTGTCCGAAACGAGTATGCACCACAGAATTTAGCAGAAATTTAAGAAATCGGCTTTGAAAATTAACTCTTTAACTTAATAAAAAAAAAGCCAATTGTAATTTTCTTATCCAAAACTCCCGCACATTTATTATCACGTGGGATACTGTCATTAGATTTTAAATCGGATTTCTCACGGTCGATGTGAACTGTGTGGCTGATAAAAGAAAAAGAACGAATATGAGATGGCTTTAACAATATCTCAAGATGAAGAAGAGCCGGATCTTTCCAGCCTTTATATCATATGGTGATATTGCCAGTTTGAAAAAGAGAAAAAAAAATCCGTGCAATGGGACACCCTGTAGTGCTCGAGTAAATCACTGTTTAATGAAATTCGACTATTGTGATCGATTCACATTAGCGATTAAATTCTAATTTTTCCTTTAATTGATAGCAGGGATAAAAAAACAAACATTATCGAATTACTTATTATTTTTCCCCAGTTATAAACCGATAGAAAATATTAAAGTACACGGAAAGAAAAGAATTCTGTCTTGAAAATTAAATGAAACAGAAAAAAATGTTTTCCTTGGGTGTACAAGACTAAATTTGTCTAGTAAAAAAAATTGGCATAGCAGTTCCATGGTTGATTAATAAAAAGTCCACAACAATACAGGAAATTCTATATCTGCCTCTCTAGTCTCCTCTAAGACAAGAGTGGCGCCGATAAAGACATTATCCATTCCGCGTTTGGAATTATGTGGCGCTACTTTGCTTGCCGAAATGGTTGATGCTGTTATTCCTCAGTTGAATGTGGACAATTATGAGACATTTTGCTGGACAGATTCCACTATTGTGTTATCTTGGTTGGCAAAACGTCCATGTTTTTGGACCACTTTTGTGGCAAATAGAGTATCCAAAATAGTTGAAGTCATTAATCCGTCGAATTGGTCCCATGTCAATTCCGAATCAAATCCTGCCGATTTTGCTAGCCGGGGTATAAACCCTCAAGAAATTCTGGAGAATCGATTGTGGTGGAATGGGCCTGAATGGCTCAAATATGATCCGGAAGAGTGGCCTCAACTCAGTAATACCGTCTTAGAAGAGATTCAGATTGAGAAAAAAATCATTGCAAGTCCATTTCAACTATTTTAATGACTTTGAAGATATTCTCGATCGGTTTTCGTCTTTTCCCAAAAGCTATCCGCGTCGTTTCCTACATATACCGGTTTTATTTCCACACGCATCCTCGATACCGATTGAATTACCACATCACTTCCAAACACATCCTGCCGTCCGAAATAATTATGACGCAAAGTAGATTAATTTCAATTACTCAAAAGGCCTATTATCCTGATGAATATTTATCCTTGTTTTCGAAAAAGCATCTTGCAAAATCTAGTCCTATTTTCAACCTTAACCCGTTTTGCGATTCTGAAGGTGTATTACGCCTCTGCGGAAGACTTGCCGCAGCTCCATCCTTGACCTACAATGAGAGGCATCCAATATTAATTCCTTACAACCGTCAATTTGCACGTTTGTTAATCCGTTTTATCCGTGATATAACACTTCACGGGGGCAATCAACTAGTCCTGAGACTAGTTCGAATGCAATATTGGATTCCGAAAGTTAAGAACCTAATAAAAACAATTATACACCAATGCAAAATTTGCGTCATTTACAAACGAAGATGCCAAACTCAGCTGATGTCTACATTGCCCCCCGAAAGATCCGAGTATAGTCGTCCTTTTTTTCGTACTGGTCTAGATTTCGCAGGACCTTTTGATATAAAAAGTTATAGTGGTAGAGCATGTCGGATATCTAAGGGATATGTATGCGTATTTATATGCTTTTCAACAAAAGCGATCCATTTAGAGGCGACCACTGATCTGTCAACTTCCACTTTTTAGCTGCCTTTAGTCGATTTATTTCCCGTCGAGGATGTCCAATGCATCTTTACTCCGACAATGGCACAACCTTTGTTGGAGCATCCAAAATATTAGCGAAGGAATTTATCCTGACGTCGCAGCAGGCAGTATTATCCAACTACTCCCACCAGAATATATCCTGGCATTTTATTCCCCCCGGTGCCCCCCATATGGGAGGCCTTTGGGAAGCCGGGGTAAAAAGTTTCAAACTTCATTTTCGGAAAATTGCCGGAAACTCCAAATACACATTCGAGGAGTTTCAAACTCTTCTGTCCAGAATATTCCTACCTTAATTCTCGGCCATTGTCCCCTATGTC
Source organism: Haematobia irritans (assembly GCF_050003625.1). Classification (NCBI taxonomy): domain Eukaryota; kingdom Metazoa; phylum Arthropoda; class Insecta; order Diptera; family Muscidae; genus Haematobia; species Haematobia irritans. The sequence goes on from NC_134398.1 coordinate 103,303,330, forward strand.
TCAATCCCCTACGGATTTAAATGCACTTACTCCAGGACATTTCCTTATTGGTTCTCCTATCCTTGCTCCTATCGATCCAAATGTTCGTGAAGCTCCTATTTCTCTAATTAATCGATGGCAGAAACTTAAACCCATCAATCAACATTTTTGTACACGATGGAAGGATGAATATTTAAAAGAGCTTCATAAGCGGCACAAGTGGCAAACGCCATCAAAGAACATAGAGAAAGACATGTTGGTTGTAGTTCGAGAAGAAATTCTTGGCGATTAGGTCGAATTTCCAAAATATTTCCTGGAAGTGACAATAGGGTTCGAGTTGTTGAAATAGTTACTGAAAGGGGTGTTATCACAAGACCAATAACCAAATTGGTTATACTACCCTCAGATAGCACCTAAGTCTCAGATTCGTATTATTTTCCTTTATACTTAAGTTAGTTTTTGTTTTATGTTTCATATATTGTAGTTCACTATGCGTAGTAATCGTGCTAGTAAAGAAACCAATCGTCGCCAATACACATGCCGTCTTTGTCGATATCCGCATGCTTTGCGAAAATGCCGTCGATTTCTAGCTATGAACGTGAGCCAAAGAGAACACGTGGTTAAATCGTATGGATATTGCATCAATTGTCTGGCGCATACCCACTCCGAAGGATCATGCTTCACAAGAACAGGATGTAGAATTTGCCATGAGAAGCATCATACACTAATCCATGTTCATCCTAGACTACAAAGTAAAAGAACTCGGTATACGAAGGGTAACTCCACAAAATTTGCCTCCAAAGAACAATCTCTCCGAAAAAGTGTAGCTTCCGCCAAGCCGTCCTCCGGTCCAGTTGCTAACAATCCAAAGGAAGACATTTCAAAATCACCAAGGGCATCCACTTCTAAAACTTCTCTATCCGCATTAATGAGACAGAACTCCGTCACAATCTTGCCTACAATGCTTGTTAAAATCATCTGTAAAGAGGACACCAATGTAATTCGATGCCTCTTAGATTCGGGTGCACGATCCAGTTATATATGCTCAAAAGTTGTCGAAAAACTTGGTTTGACGACTCTAACTTTAGACGAAGAATCCATTTGTCCTCTCACCCTAATATCTGTGCACGATCCAAGTGTCAAAATTCCAGCAATCCTTAAAACGAACAGTCGTGTTTCAATATCAACACCACGCAGAGCTATATCCACTTCTCTCCTGAAACATTTCCATAATGTAGTCTTAGCAGACTCCAAATTCTACCATCCTGCGCCAATCGACGTCGTCATTGGGGTTGATATTGTCACAGCCCGGAGGCTACCGCCATCTGGAGGGAGGAACTGAATTGCCGTACGCTGGTTGCTGAACGGTGTTGCCGGCTTTTGGCTCAGTCTGTGGGGCGCGGTTCATTGGTAACTCAGTCCTCTGGCAGCTGACAAAAAAACTAAACATTCAACCAGCTTTGGAGGACAGCACAAAGACCAACAGGTACGTATCACAAAAATTACTATCCACACAACTTACCACCCATATTGGCTTGCTGGCATGCCGGTTTTCCAAGGCCACGGGCCTGACCCTCCCCAACCATGGTGTCCCCGTGGCCCATCAACTCGGGACACCCCAAACGCTACTCACCTGTTTTTCAAATCACCTTTTACCTTCCCCTTTTAAAATTCCCTTATTCCTCCATATTTAAATTCATTTTTACACGCCAATATTTCAATTCATAACGTTATAAAAGTTTTAAGGTTTTATTGAAACTAACTCTAACAATATTTTCTATTTAAAACAAAACCCAAAAACAAAATATATAAAAATTCTATTACTAATTATTGTTTTTCTTTTATTTTCCAGGAATAACTGATGAAACCGTCTTCCTCCTTTTCGTTTCCTGTCTTTTCCGTCCGTCCGTCAAGGTAAGATAAGTATAGTGTAACGTCAAGTAGTTTTCTGTTAATAAAAATTTGTATTTTTCTTCTTTTCAGATGTAGTTTTTGTTTACAAGGAATCACTGTCCGGCCTAGAGTCTTATGGGGAACACATTAGACATATATATGGGGGACACACTCTCTTTGTCCACGCAGTTTAAAATAGAGTCCTAGGGTGAGCTCAGCCTAACACTATTGTCCAAAACTGACACTATTTACAAAACCCAAATGTTAATGACTATCCCCCTTAATACCCTACAGCAAACTAGTGAAAAAGTGCCACTACACTTATTAATATTTAAACAATTTTTATTTACAGAAGCGAAAAAGTCTCAGTCTGTCCGTCCGTCAACGTCCAAATATTGTCCAAGTATTGTAAGACTACGAAAACAAAAGTAGCACGATACCTGGGCGCTGTAGGATGACCAGCGCAACACAATTACACCCAACTGAAGATGATGACAACGATGAATTGATACCAACACCTAGCAATGGATGGAAATGGGTCACCAGGGTCATATGAATCCTGTCTGCCGGGAATGCTTGGGGCCGCAAATGTAGTGTCGAATGGATGTGGACGTTCGGTGAGTATAGCAATGGTTTAGATTGATGGTTTTCCTTTTTATTTAAAATGTCTTTCTTTCTTTTTTCCAGGTTGTCTTTTTATATTTTACAATTTATTTCTTTTTATTATAGTCTATTTGCCTTTTCCTTTTATTAAAGTTCTCCCTCTTCTTGTTTCCTTTCGTTACAGGTTACTTATAATTTAGCATTTAAGATTAGCTTTTAAGTTTGTTCACTTTTCTTTTAATTTTTAAATTGTATTGTACTTTTCTTTTAGCTTTTAAGTTTAGTTTTAAGTCTATTTTAACTTTTCTTCTTCAATGTATAAGTTTAGCATTAGGTCTATTTCACAGTAGCATCGAATCTTGCCAATATTTAGCACAATAAACAGTTTCATTTGCCAATAATAAAGATAAACATTTGTTTATATTTGTTTCGATTGTCTTGTGTTTTTATTTACACGACTTTTGGGTACATTCGGCAGACTTTCACAACTTCAAAAAAAACAACCGCACTTTCTTTCAACCATCAACCTCACTCGCTCGCGTCCAAAACCAGAATAATCTGACGCTCAAACTCCAAAATCCTCCATTATTCACGCTTCATTCGCCATCATCCCAAGCTTTCCCAGCCATTTTATTACCAAATTCCAAAACACCATCCAACCCTAATCATCTGTCAGACATCCTCTCATAGAGAATGTTTATTGATGTCCATCATCTCTCCCTCTGCCTATTTCCTCATGTAGCCAACAGATGGCGCTGACCTATCTAGTATTACCAATCTAACTAGTGGGCGCACATGACAAACCCGACCATCCTTTGAACATCACTGTCAGAGGATGGGAGGGAAAACAGTGCGTTTAAAACTTATTGAAATCCAACTCTCACTCCCATCATAAAAATAACAATACATTCTAATTTATACTACATTCTGTGTAAAAACGTCGCTGCACCAGTGGCACTACCTGTTCGTTTCGGAAACCCTACCTTATTTGTTATACCCTGGCTCACATACGTCAACGATGCGTTACGCACATACGTTACCACACGTTATATCGTTATCGATTATCAACTAACTAACGAAAATCGATACCCACTGCTCGTGAATGACTCGATTTTCATTCTTGTGTATGTGGATGGCAAAACTAAATGCGGCACGGGTAACTACAGTAGGGACGTAAATATAATCATAAAATAAATACATATACATAATAAAATAAATACATAATACATGTGCAGCAAAACCCTATAGTGAAATGGATGCCAAATGAAACATGCTTTATAGTGCCGTATACAACCCGTAGCCCCAATACGTACAACAACAAAAATGACTATTTGACGGAAAAAAAATTCAACACAGCAACTGCCTGGAGCACTATGTATATTTGTTTCATATGTAAAGAGCATTACTCCCAAATTGTTACCCGTTGCCAAAAGGATGTAATTTAGGTCAAAGCAACATCCGTACCTTATACTAAACATTCTTTATCTGTGATGTCGAGATCATGACGAACATTCCTGCCTACCAACTGTCCCATAACCACACTCACACCACAAATAATACCGCTATACCAAAACCTGTTGCCCACATTCCTGTGTATGCTGACGAACGTCATGATTGCTACTACAGTGTTTCAAAAGTACAAAACAACAGAGATTCAAAGGTATAAAGATTTCATCGTCTTCTTCTATAATCTAGCTTCCTACTTCTGAAACTCACAACTCACGATGTATTTTTTTCTTTTCCAGATTTTCCTCGACCTCGGTCAGCTGTTTTCATGTACATTCATCACATTTTATTACCCCCTTCATTCAAGACGTTTCTAAATTTTGATCTATATGCTCGCTCATCCTGCACAATTTCATTTCCATTATCTCTGATAAACTCCTAAATATTTATTTAAACTCTGCTTTTATTTATCTTTCTAATCTATCTTTAACTCTATAACTTCTTCCTTGATTTTCATTTTAGTTTATTTAGACATCCCCTTTCGGTGAAACGAATGCCAACTGTTTACTTCTATTTTAGTTTTCCAATTTAAAATCACTGCTTCTGTCCTTTTATCGTGTATTTATTAGCTATCTTTTATTATTTATAATTTACCTAAATCGTTTACTTTATTTTCATTGTAATTTTATTAAATTTCCTTTACATCTTTTGCAATCTTGCCTATTCCTAAATTAAAAATAGCTTTACTTCCTCCTTTAATTCCATCTCTGATTTTCTCTAACTTCCATTTTAAAATTTTAATTTATTATTTCCTAGTTTAGTTGTTGTTGTTGTAACAGTTTATTGTGATCTCATCCATTTCATGTTATACGCTTGGTACATCAGCTTGTTGGCAGATCAAGGAACTCTGCGACTAAGATGGGGTGTGTCCAGAGTGATCTGGTGGTAAGTCGGGTTGTTTGGCTGGGCAAGAGAAAAGATGACGCGTGTCGTGTGGCCCTTGGTTGCAAATTGGACAAACGTCAGCTACGCTGCTATCAATCACCGATAAGTAGGAATTGAGGCGGCTGCACTTGCCTGATCTTAATTGGGCCAAAACTACCCTAGTCTGCCGTGGGAGGTCTCTTTCCTCCGGTGCTATGGGCGGTGGTCGGACTCCAAGAACAGGATTAACCTTGTAGCTTCTCACCGCTTCAGCTACAGTATCCTCATGAATCCTGTTCAAACCTGCCTGGTACGCTGCTTGATCTAGAGGCTCTCTTTTATAGCGCTGGATCTCGCGCTCTAGATTATGTATATCAACCCTTACGTTCCTGGGTGGTGGTTGTGTATCCATAAGATGTGGTTTGGATGATTACTGCGATAACAACCCAGGAGATACTGCTTTGACAACATGTAGTTGTGTCTTCGCACAGGGATGATCTTTGTCTCCACATAAAGGTGATCCAGGGGTGTGCTGCGGAGACACCCAGTCGCAGTTCTAAGAGCAGCGTTCTGGCAGGTTTGTATGTTATTCCACTGCGTATCACTGGTCTGCGGTGTCCACACTGGCGCTGCATAGTTTACCACTGACCGGCCAATTGCCTTATAAGTAGTTAGCAAGGTTTCTTTGTCCGCACCCCAACTACTGCCGGCTAGTGACTTGAGGACCTTGTTTCTACCACGGAGCTTATTACAAATTGCAGTGGCATGGGCAGATGACCTAAAAAGGCTGTCGAATGTGACCCCAAGAATCTTGGGGTAATTTGTGGTCGGAATTATTACTCCATCGACTCTGATATTCAACTGCCTGCGCACTTCTGCCGTCCATGTAGTAAATAGTGTGGCTGAGGATTTGGTGGGACGGAGCTTATTACAAATTGCAGTGGCATGGGCAGATGACCTAAAAAGGCTGTCGAATGTGACCCCAAGAATCTTGGGGTAATTTGTGGTCGGAATTATTACTCCATCGACTCTGATATTCAACTGCCTGCGCACTTCTGCCGTCCATGTAGTAAATAGTGTGGCTGAGGATTTGGTGGGGGATATCCTCAAGTTTCTCGCAGTGAAATAACTGGTAAGATTAGCTATGTAGACGTTCAACCGATCGCAAATGTCATCAACATTGGGCCCAGATGCCAAGATTGTACAGTCATCCGCATATGATACAATCTCGACGCCGTCAGGAGGGGGTGGAATCGAGGACATGTAGAGGTTAAACAGTGCCGGAGATATCACCCCACCTTGGGGAACTCCCTGTTTAACTCTACGCGGTCTTGACTTTCTGTCCCTGAATTCCACGTACGACTGGCGTCCACACATATAATTCAGTACCCAACGCTTCGCTCCTGCCGGTAGGGACGTATTCTCGATGTCCTCAAATAATGTGGCATGGTTGACCGTATCGAATGCTTTCGATAGGTCAAGCGCCACGAGGACCGTCCTGTGACACGGCCTGGGCTGGTTAAGTCCCTTATTAATATGTGTCGAAATGGCATGTAAGGCTGTTGTCGTACTATGTACCTTACGGAATCCATGTTGATGGTGGGCAGCTGGAAAATTCTCCACAAGGCTGGGGAGGAGTAATGCCTCAAGTGTCTTGGCTACTGGCGAAAGAAGGGATATCGGTCTGTACGATTCACCTTTGCTCGAATCTTTGCCCGGTTTCAGTAGTGGAATCACCCTTCCCATCTTCCCATCGGGTATAATGTGTGATTCCAAAGATAAATTGAGTTGTCTGGTCAGGTACTCAACTCCCAGTATTCCCAGATGCTTCAGCATTAGCATTGAAATTCCATCAGGGCCCAGCGCCTTAGATGGTTTCGCGTTGTTGATGACATTGGTAACTTCGGCTGCAGTAAATTGTGGTGTGTCATCGGCTCGGAGACCACGTACACGACGGGTGGCTCTCCTTTTCGCTCTATCACTCTCGGGATGCTCGACAAACTGTCGGTTGAAGTATTTGGCGCACCTCTTCGGATCAGTCACAGTCACGTCGCCAAATGTGACTGAAATCCCATCATCCCTTGTGGAGGGGTTCGAGAGGGCTCTAACTGTTGACCACAATTTACCAGTTCCTGTTCCTAAGTTACATTGCTTCAGGTGCTCTAACCAAGTGTTCCGCTTGTGCTCGTCGACTATCTTACTAATCTCTAGATTTAGTTCTCTGATTCTAGGATCAGCAGGGTTAGCACGACGGCGTTCATCACGCTCGTCTGCGAGTCCCGCCGCTTCGGCTGGGAAGTTGGGCCTCACCTGGGCAATTCGACCAGCGGGTATGAAGCGAGCGGCTGCTGCGTTGATGATGTCCCGGAACTCCCTCTGGGCAACATGAACATGTGAGGGGGACGGGAGCTCACTGAAGCGGCGATCGGTGTATTCTCTGAAGCCTTCCCAGTTGGCTTTCTTTTGATTAATAAACGTCCGGCGTTCAGAGGTTATGAAATCGGAGGGTCGGTTGATGGTGAGAATTATGGGGAGCTGGTCCGAACCCAATGAAATGACGGGTTGCCAGGAGACGTCATTTATCAGACCAGGCGATGCTAACGATAAATCTGGCGAACTGCTGCAGTCACCCATAATTCTCGTGGGGGCCTCTTCGTTCACCGTGCAAAATGTGGAGTCGTCTATCTGCTCTGCCAAAGCTATGCCCCTCTGGTTATTACCCAGGAGAGAATGCCAAAGTTCATGGTGGGCATTAAAATCTCCTAGAACCAATCGGTTATGCCCGCTCAACAACCACTCAATGTTTGGGCTATAACCAGGAGCACAGCTACCAACCGGCGGTATGTACACATTGTATAGCTCTATCTCGGCAGCCCCACACTTAACTGCTACCCCCATACATTCCATGTACGGGTCATTAGTGTCTAGCACAAGCGTGATAGGTCTATACTGCACGGAACGGTGTAATATGAAAGCCAGGCCACCACCTCCATTTCTTGTGCGATCCTTCCGTAGGACATTGTACCCATCACAATGTCGTAGGCTGCAGGTGGGATTCAGCTTTGTTTCCTGGATCGCCGCGACCCTTATCCTTTTCCGATCTCACTAATCTTACCACGGAGCCCGTTGCAATTAAATTGCAAAAATGATGCACTCTCCGGAACTGGTACAACAATATTCGGTGTAAGATGCTGCGGCGGAGAATATTGTTGTGCGGGAGAAGTCGGTGGGGTCACATAATCAGATGACCCACTGCTGCTGTCATTGGCACAGCATCCTGCCACGAAGTCAGTTTGACTATACTCCCGCAGCGATGTTAGGCCGGAGCAGTTCCGGAAGTGCACCCATTCCATGCACCGGTTACACCTCACCGAAACCGAGCGATGGTGAATTCGATTTCGGCAGACGGCACAGTACCATGGTCCGGGGTTTTCCTCTATCCCGGCTCGGACCAAAAGCAGGCGGAGAAGGTTCCCCGGGATGCACCTTCTCCAACACGAAAAAACGGACGAGACAACACGTACACTGAGGTGGCAGCCGCTGGCCGATGGCTGGTATCCATCGGGTCAATCCGGTGCGTAGAACCCGCCGCCGTGGGATTGCTAGTTTAGTTTATTTAGTTTATCATTTACTTTAGCATTATATTTTTTTATATAGTATTTTTTCAATATTAATAGCAAAACGATTTACCATCATTCAACTTGCTAGTAATAAAAAAAAACATTACTTCACTAATTCATTATTTATTATTATTGACTTTATTTTGAACATTTCACAATTTCCTTTCAATTTGTACTTCTCTTTTTCCTTATTCGAGAAATTTTAGTACAAATTAACCAAGTTTAACTAGTTTTTAATCTATTTTTAGTTTAGTTTAAGGCTATTACTGTATGTAGGCAAACGATTTACTATCGATAAATTAGATTTTATCTTTAATATTTCGTTAACTTTCTCTCATACAACTACATTTTATTTTAACTTAATAAATTATTTTATTATAATTGCTTTCATATCTGTTGCATCTAGTATATTATATTTCTTTATTTACCCCCTTCCAACATTAGCTTCAACTAATTTTAACAATTTATTCTATTTTATATTATCAAATTATTATTTAGTCTACTTCGTATATACTCTTATTTCTTTCCTTTTATACTCAAAGTTTTTATATTTCTTTTAACCGCTTTATTAACTAAATAATCTTTTTTCATTTTTCATATTTTCAGATTCATTCATCATAGATATAAACTAGCTTTACCCACACACAGGTATGTTGCCTATGGGAATTAGCTTACCTAACTAAACTTCCCAGTTTAAACTGTTAATTGATTTTTTACTTTCAACTTTAATTTTAACTTTACTTGTAAATTATTTTTTTTTTTTAATTTAGCTTAAGCACAGTTTACTTCCAATTTAAATTTTAACTTTGATTTTTAATTTGAACTTTAATTTTAATTTCAAAAATTTAAACTAGAAATTTTAACTTTAATTTTTAATTTCAATTTTGATTCTAATTTTTGATTTCAATTTCAAGAATTTAAATTAAAAATGTTAAGTTTATCTTTAGTTTAAATTTTGATCTTGATTTTAATTCCAATTTTAACTTCAATATTAATTTTAACTCCAACTTCAATTTTAATTTCAGATTTTAATTTTAACTTGAATTTGGATTTGGATTTGAATTTGAACTTGAATTTTAATTTGTATCCGTATTCGTATTTAATTCAATTCAATTCAATTCAATTTAATTTAATTTAATTTAATTTAATTTAATTTAATTTAATTTAATTTAATTTAATTTAATTTAATTTAATTTAATTTAATTTAATTTAATTTAATTTAATTTAATTTAATTTAATTTAATTTAATTTAATTTAATTTAATTTAATTTAATTTAATTTAATTTAATTTAATTTAATTTAATTTAATTTAATTTAATTTAATTTAATTTAATTTAATTTAATTTAATTTAATTTAATTTAATTTAATTTAATTTAATTTAATTTAATTTAATTTAATTTAATTTAATTTAATTTAATTTAATTTAATTTAATTTAATTTAATTTAATTTAATTTAATTTAATTTAATTTAATTTAATTTAATTTAATTTAATTTAATTTAATTTAATTTAATTTAATTTAATTTAATTTAATTTAATTTAATTTAATTTAATTTAATTTAATTTAATTTAATTTAATTTAATTTAATTTAATTTAATTTAATTTAATTTAATTTAATTTAATTTAATTTAATTTAATTTAATTTAATTTAATTTAATTTAATTTAATTTAATTTAATTTAATTTAATTTAATTTAATTTAATTTAATTTAATTTAATTTAATTTAATTTAATTTAATTTAATTTAATTTAATTTAATTTAATTTAATTTAATTTAATTTAATTTAATTTAATTTAATTTAATTTAATTTAATTTAATTTAATTTAATTTAATTTAATTTAATTTAATTTAATTTAATTTAATTTAATTTAATTTAATTTAATTTAATTTAATTTAATTTAATTTAATTTAATTTAATTTAATTTAATTTAATTTAATTTAATTTAATTTAATTTAATTTAATTTAATTTAATTTAATTTAATTTAATTTAATTTAATTTAATTTAATTTAATTTAATTTAATTTAATTTAATTTAATTTAATTTAATTTAATTTAATTTAATTTAATTTAATTTAATTTAATTTAATTTAATTTAATTTAATTTAATTTAATTTAATTTAATTTAATTTAATTTAATTTAATTTAATTTAATTTAATTTAATTTAATTTAATTTAATTTAATTTAATTTAATTTAATTTAATTTAATTTAATTTAATTTAATTTAATTTAATTTAATTTAATTTAATTTAATTTAATTTAATTTAATTTAATTTAATTTAATTTAATTTAATTTAATTTAATTTAATTTAATTTAATTTAATTTAATTTAATTTAATTTAATTTAATTTAATTTAATTTAATTTAATTTAATTTAATTTAATTTAATTTAATTTAATTTAATTTAATTTAATTTAATTTAATTTAATTTAATTTAATTTAATTTAATTTAATTTAATTTAATTTAATTTAATTTAATTTAATTTAATTTAATTTAATTTAATTTAATTTAATTTAATTTAATTTAATTTAATTTAATTTAATTTAATTTAATTTAATTTAATTTAATTTAATTTAATTTAATTTAATTTAATTTAATTTAATTTAATTTAATTTAATTTAATTTAATTTAATTTAATTTAATTTAATTTAATTTAATTTAATTTAATTTAATTTAATTTAATTTAATTTAATTTAATTTAATTTAATTTAATTTAATTTAATTTAATTTAATTTAATTTAATTTAATTTAATTTAATTTAATTTAATTTAATTTAATTTAATTTAATTTAATTTAATTTAATTTAATTTAATTTAATTTAATTTAATTTAATTTAATTTAATTTAATTTAATTTAATTTAATTTAATTTAATTTAATTTAATTTAATTTAATTTAATTTAATTTAATTTAATTTAATTTAATTTAATTTAATTTAATTTAATTTAATTTAATTTAATTTAATTTAATTTAATTTAATTTAATTTAATTTAATTTAATTTAATTTAATTTAATTTAATTTAATTTGATTTAATTTAATTTAATTTAATTTAATTTAATTTAATTTTTTTTTTTTATTTTTATTGATCATAGTTCATATTTCATTACAAATTAATAGAACCCCGCGAAACCTTAAGGTTTTTCTGCAGGAGATTATTACATTGTGTTGAAGAGAGTTGATGCATTAATACAATAATAATAATAGTATACATAATATGGTGAGCATTTTTTCATCTATGCAATATGATTTCTTCATTTCTTTGATTTAATTACTTCATTGTTTATCAAGTAAATAATCTTTCAAATTCTTTTTCAGTTTTAACTTATCATTAATATTAAATATATCTAAAGGTAATTTGTTTAAAACGCTCGGTAATTGGATGGTCAAAGAATTCTGCCCATATCTGGTCCTATGCCTCGGTATTGTATATCTTCCTTCTTTCTTCATTCTGGTGTTCTGCTGATGGTCAATGCGCTTGAGTATATTTTGATCATCGTTAAATTCAGAGCAGAGTGTTAATTTGTAAATACTTTGTATGTTGAGTAACCTTTCGCTACGCATAAATCGTTTTACGTCTTCGTTGTGTTGCCTTGTGTTGTGTGTATTAATAAAATGTTGTGATCTATTTGTATTAATGTAACCGTGTTGTGTGTGGTTGACATTTGTTGAGTATTCCTCTCTTCTGGTAGTTGTATTTGTATTTGGTACGCTTGAATTCGTGTTGGTAGTAATTGATGTATTGTTTATATTGGTGTTTCCGTTTCCGTGTGTATTAGCATAAGCGTAGGAAGGCCTCTGGGGAGGGGGCTTAGACCCCCCCAGAAAAATTTTAGCCCCCCCCCAGAATTTGAAAACCTATTTACGATTTTACATTTTTCTAAAAATTAAACAAGTATATACAACCGCACAAAGTTCCACTAAAGACTTTCATGCACAATCGAATTAGTTTAGTTGTGGTAGCAGTTGCCGATGGCAATGTTTGAAATCTGGTATTTATAAAATAAATCTGTGGTTGAACTTTTGATTTAGTTGAATAACTAAAGCTCCTTTATTATTTTGTTTAGTCTGGTTTAGTCAATTTAATTAAAAAAATAGTAATTGATACTATTCTTTCATAAATTAATATCTTAATAATGCTGCAAAAAAGCATAGCCAAAACGAAGTGAAAATCTTCTTTCTGGGTCCGGAAGTGGTGCAAAATTGGCGGAGAAGCGATGAATGCAATATGAAATTGTCATAGAACGAATGTCCACCGTTTCAACAGCCGTTGCAATGAATTTGCATCACTTCTTAAGTTGTGATCCAAATTCAGTGTTTTGAATGTGAATTAAAAAAATTTGTTATATTTTCCCAAATAATTAATTTTTATATTTTTTATGATTTTTAATATTCTAACGCTTGTTTGAAACGTTTTCCCTCGAATATTTTCAAAAATTCTATAATGAATTTAGCATTTTTGTGGCAAAATTTGAATAATTTGTACTATTTTATTTATTCTTACCTTTTTTTAAAGAAAACAAAAAATTACGCATTAAAATATGAAAAAATGAAGTAAGAAAACTTCCTGTGTAGTTAAAATAACTAACTTCTTTGTGAGGACATTTTTGGAAGTGCTTTTAAAGTTGTGACATTAGAACAACTCCCAATTTTTTTGCTGGGAAAAGTGTGGAACTACTTTTAGTTGCTTTATTATAAATTAATTGTCGAGTTATTTTGATGCCTATATTGTTATTCATTTTTATGAAATAAAACATTAATTGAACCTATAAGTGCAGTCTATAAATTTTCAGCTAGGGGGGCTATAGCCCCCCCTAGGAAAATTGTCTAGCTACGCTAATGTGTATTAGTCGTGTTTTCTGTGTTGTTGTAGTCAGCGCTGCTATCATTTCTTGTGTGGGATCTTGCTTGCATGATATTTTTAACTAGGCGATATTGTGTATTTTGTAGAGATTTGCAATATGTTGCGTTTCCCCAAGCTATTATTCCGTTTCTAAGGTACGACTCACACAAAGAAAGGTAAGCTTTTTTCACTACATAAGGAGGCGCACAGTTGCGCAGATGAAATAGAGCATATGATGATTGTTGCAATTTTTTTTGTAGATTTTCGATTTGAGGTTTCCATTTAAATGTGCTATCCACAAAAATTCCCAAATATTTATAAGTTTGCACCATCTCAATTATATTTTGACAGTTGTCAGTTGAATTGTTTTCTCTATGGGAATTATGTAGACAATTATAGTCATGGAATATAATATCTATGTTTGTGTCTGATACGCTTGAGGGTTTAATGTGCATCAGTTTTGTTTTTGTAGAATTGATAACTAAACCGTTATCGTGGCACCATTTCGTAATTTTATTGAACTCACTTTGCATAGTCAGTTTAGCTGTTTCAATGTTTTTGTTTGTAACAACTATGGCCGTGTCATCAGCATAAGCATAGGCTGTACTATTTTGTAGAACATTGAGCATTTCATTGGCATATAATATATATAAAATTGGCCCAAGCTTAGAGCCCTGCGGAACACCATGCGTAATACTCATTTCGTCACTCAAATTTCCATCTATTTTTATACGATAAGATCGAAACTGAAGGTAATTTCAGAACCAATTTAGACAATTGCCTCGAATGCCATTTCTTTCTAGTACATCTATAAGTTTCGTATGAGAGAGTGTATAAAATGCCTTACTGAAATCGATAAAGATGACCAAACAATTCAACTTGTTGTCCAAACTTGAATTTATTTCATTGGTGAACTTTCCAAGAAGTTTATTTATACTTTTTCCCTTTTGGAAGCCATATTGATTTTGGTGAATAATTTTATATTTTTTAAGGAAATCAGTTAGCCTCTTAGCCATTACTTCTTCAATAACTTTCTCAATAACTGGTAGTATTGAAATTGGTCTATAATTATTAAAATCATTTTTTATTCCATTTTTGAAGATCGGCCTAATTAATGAGGTTTTTAGCAACTTTGGAATTTCTGCTTCATGCATACTTTGATTTATAAAATGTGTTATTACGGGAGTTAATGTTCGAGAGTGTTTCCTTATATCTTTTGCCCGTATATTATCTGCACCAGCACTTTTCTTTACATTTAAGTGATTAAGAATATTAAATATTTCATCCTCGTCCGTATTGTACAAGTACATGGTATTTAAAACTCTTCTTTCATTATATATAAAAGTTTTTTTATTACAGTCATGAACGATTTTATCAACATTTTCTTTGAATTGTATAGCAAAGCTTTTCAATACCGTGTTCATGTTTTCATTTTTGAAGTTCTTCTTTATAGTGTCATCAACGCAGATTGTTTTTTTTGCCAATAATATCATTGATCATCCTCCACGATGATCTTATATCACGTCTAGTCTTAATAAATTCAGTTCTGTAGTATTCGTTTTTAGCATGTGTTAGGATTTTATTAAGTTTATTGCTGAATTGTTTATATTCCCTTTCATAAGATTTATTATTCCTATGGTTTTTCCACTTTTTATACAAATGGTCTCGAACGTTGCACATTTGTATCAATCCACTATTAATCCAGGGATTTGGTTTCCTATTTCTGATCTTGAATATTTTTGTTTCTTTCGATTTTTCATATATTCTACAAAAGATAGTAAGTATCTCATTATAAAGATTTTGAAAGTTTGTGTTTTTCTGCGTCAGTGAATTCCAATCCATTTCTTTAATGTATCTATTGCATTTTGCCTCATTTATAACATTATTAACAATATCTTGTTTATTTTGTGTTTCATATATGCTATCATCTACTATTCTTGCATATAATGAGTAATGGTCAGATATTGTTGTAGTTATAATAGCCGAATGCAATGTTGAATGTTTTTGTTTTGTTTCTTTGCATCTAGCGAAAATGTGATCAATGCAAGTTCTTGTGTTGTGTTGGATGTTTTCTCTCGTTATCTCTTTGATTATACACTTCATACCAAGCGATGAGAGAATATCGATGTAACAGTTTGTTGTTATATTTGCTCGCATAATGTCTATATTCATGTCTCCAACAACAATGAGGTTTTGTTTTTTGTTTATTTGTTTTATGTTGTTTTCCAGTTCAAGCAGAAACTGATTTATACTGCTACTAGGAGGGCGATATATTGAAAGAAAAGAAGTGAGAACATTATTTATCTCT
Source organism: Haematobia irritans (assembly GCF_050003625.1). Taxonomy (NCBI): domain Eukaryota; kingdom Metazoa; phylum Arthropoda; class Insecta; order Diptera; family Muscidae; genus Haematobia; species Haematobia irritans. Next base: position 103,318,943 of record NC_134398.1, read on the forward strand.
ACATCAATTTGGAGACATTCGTGAGAATATGTGTCATAGTGAGTATAAGAGAAATTTATAGTTTCCTTAATGTACACAACAATACCTCCTCCTCTCCCAGTTCTGTTGACAAACACTGAGTTATACCCATTTATTGTGTAGAATTTGTTTTCGTTTTCATTTATGTTGGTCTCAACTAATATTATGAGATCTACTTTATTTAGTTGACAATTGATGCTTGCGAGAAAAGGAACGAAATTTTTCCTTAGCGACCTTATATTCATGTATATGAAAGATAGCGAGCTATCCATTACCGGCTGATTTAATTTAAAGAAATTTTCTACTATTAAAGTATTTGATATATTCATCGTAATTCAAATTTGATATAAAGAAAAAAATTGCTCTATGAGCTCATGCGTTTTGTTTTGTGTTTTTTTTTATTGTTTATTTATTTCTTTTTAAGAATTTTAAGATTGTTTTTTAAAAACTTTGTTTTTTTTTTTTAACTTTCTTATACTGTATATGTAATTAATTTGATTTTGTTGTATTATTCACTTCTGATTGGCAAATTAATTCAATATCGGAATTATTATTTATCAAAATTTAATTTAATTTAATTCAATTCAATTCAATTCAATTCAATTCAATTCAATTCAATTCAATTCAATTCAATTCAATTCAATTCAATTCAATTCAATTCAATTCAATTCAATTCAATTCAATTCAATTCAATTCAATTCAATTCAATTCAATTCAATTCAATTCAATTCAATTCAATTCAATTCAATTCAATTCAATTCAATTCAATTCAATTCAATTCAATTCAATTCAATTCAATTCAATTCAATTCAATTCAATTCAATTCAATTCAATTCAATTCAATTCAATTCAATTCAATTCAATTCAATTCAATTCAATTCAATTCAATTCAATTCAATTCAATTCAATTCAATTCAATTCAATTCAATTCAATTCAATTCAATTCAATTCAATTCAATTCAATTCAATTCAATTCAATTCAATTCAATTCAATTCAATTCAATTCAATTCAATTCAATTCAATTCAATTCAATTCAATTCAATTCAATTCAATTCAATTCAATTCAATTCAATTCAATTCAATTCAATTCAATTCAATTCAATTCAATTCAATTCAATTCAATTCAATTCAATTCAATTCAATTCAATTCAATTCAATTCAATTCAATTCAATTCAATTCAATTCAATTCAATTCAATTCAATTCAATTCAATTCAATTCAATTCAATTCAATTCAATTCAATTCAATTCAATTCAATTCAATTCAATTCAATTCAATTCAATTCAATTCAATTCAATTCAATTCAATTCAATTCAATTCAATTCAATTCAATTCAATTCAATTCAATTCAATTCAATTCAATTCAATTCAATTCAATTCAATTCAATTCAATTCAATTCAATTCAATTCAATTCAATTCAATTCAATTCAATTCAATTCAATTCAATTCAATTCAATTCAATTCAATTCAATTCAATTCAATTCAATTCAATTCAATTCAATTCAATTCAATTCAATTCAATTCAATTCAATTCAATTCAATTCAATTCAATTCAATTCAATTCAATTCAATTCAATTCAATTCAATTCAATTCAATTCAATTCAATTCAATTCAATTCAATTCAATTCAATTCAATTCAATTCAATTCAATTCAATTCAATTCAATTTAATTTAATTTAATTTAATTTAATTTAATTTAATTTAATTTAATTTAATTTAATTTAATTTAATTTAATTTAATTTAATTTAATTTAATTTAATTTAATTTAATTTAATTTAATTTAATTTAATTTAATTTAATTTAATTTAATTTAATTTAATTTAATTTAATTTAATTTAATTTAATTTAATTTAATTTAATTTAATTTAATTTAATTTAATTTAATTTAATTTAATTTAATTTAATTTAATTTAATTTAATTTAATTTAATTTAATTTAATTTAATTTAATTTAATTTAATTTAATTTAATTTAATTTAATTTAATTTAATTTAATTTAATTTAATTTAATTTAATTTAATTTAATTTAATTTAATTTAATTTAATTTAATTTAATTTAATTTAATTTAATTTAATTTAATTTAATTTAATTTAATTTAATTTAATTTAATTTAATTTAATTTAATTTAATTTAATTTAATTTAATTTAATTTAATTTAATTTAATTTAATTTAATTTAATTTAATTTAATTTAATTTAATTTAATTTAATTTAATTTAATTTAATTTAATTTAATTTAATTTAATTTAATTTAATTTAATTTAATTTAATTTAATTTAATTTAATTTAATTCACAGTTCAGCTGTAACCGTTCTAGAGTACAGACGTTCTTTTTACATCGCGGAAAAAAATCAAAATCATATCCTCTTTTTTTTCTATTTGTGAGATTACATCGCATTTAATACAAAAACAATGTCTAATTCGGGAGAATCTGCTAACATATGCAGTCATTGCAATGCACCCATAACACAAGCAAATTTTGTTTTGTGCCATAGTTGTGAGAGAAAATTCCATTTCTCACCCTGCACTGTGATTTCTGAGAGCTCTTATTATTCTATGAGTGCAAACAAAAAAACTGAGTGGAAGTGTCATATATGTAAGCCCCGTGTTAGATCGCCCAACAATGGATATCAAACTTACGTTTACAAAGAAACCACTGTGGACAGCACGAGGGAGAATGCGCAACAAAAACAGCAAAGAGAGGGAGAAGAAATAAATCGCGAAAACGCTAAACGATTTAAAGAAGCCCTCACACCAACTTCAATCAATAAAACACCAACAATAACCATAAGTAACCAATGTGAAATATCCGAGCTGAAAACTAGTATGATGAATTTACAAACGTCCATGCATAAATCTTTTGAGTTGTTCTGCAATAACCTAATGCAACAAATGGCAGCAAATACAATGACTTTAACTGCCTCCAACAACGAAATTAAACAACAATTATCAGAAGCAGTAACAAAAATTAATGAGACACTCTCTCAGCTATCGTCACAAGTAGTTGACTTACAAGAAAAGGACAAAGAAAAAGAGAGAAGAATTGAGAGTTTGGAAAAAAGAGTACAACAGTTGGAACAAAAAAACCTCAATAACAATATAGAAATAAATAATGTTTCTAATTTAACTATTGAACCAATTGTCGTCGTGCAAAAAATTGCTGCATCTGTCGGTATGGAATTAAAAGAAACTGATGTAAATAGTGCAAGACGCATTAAAAGAAACAATAAAATATTGGTAGAATTCGTCTCCACGAATATAAAGAAAGAGTTTATGCAGAAACTAAAGGGACATCGCATTGACTCAAATGTTTTGAGCGAAAACCATAACGAAGCTCCAACAAAAATATATATCTATGTAAACGATGAACTAACAGCATACAATAGGCGTCTTTTATGGATGGCAAAAACTAGAGCCAAAGAATGTGGGTGGAAATTTGTATGGATAAAAAATGGAAGTATTTTTGCACGTAAATCGGAAACTATGCCATCAATTATTATTAACAACTCTGCTGACATAGAATCCTTCAATAATTAATTTATAATTTCCAAAAAATAAAAAAAAAAAAAATAAAAAAAACTTTATCAAACAGTTGAAAAAAAAAATATATATAAATAAAAAACGTGTACTTAAAATAACAAAAAACAAAGCCAATAAACATTTTTTTATTTTGCTTTTCACTTTAAACAAGAACAATAAAAAGAACAATAAGAATATGATGAGTCAAAGTAGTCAAATTGTAGATAGCTTCGATGAAATCGAAATGAATAAATTAAATCAAAACATTACAATTTTACATATGAATATCAGGTCCCTAAGAAAAAATTTTCTAACTTTCCTAACACACATTAAAAACATACTAAATAATATACAAATAATTGTGCTAAGCGAAACAAACATACAAGATGACGAGAAAAATATGTACAACATTGCTGGCTTCAACAGCACTTTCATAAACAGAGATGGTAGGGGTGGGGGAATAGCTGTTTTCATAAGAGAACATCACATGCATGAAATAATACCAATTCACACAATCTCTTTTGAAGCACTAAAAATTGTTATTATGCCTCCCAATGAGAGTTGCTTAACACTATTACCCGTCTACCGTCCTCCCAAACAAAGCATCACCTCTTTTATCAGTGAGCTTGAACAATGCATATTGGATGTAAACAAAAAACACGATATGATCATCGTCGGCGATACGAATATCAATATTAAAATAAACAATAGAACAACAACAAAATATCTTGGTATGCTTTCGACATATGGGCTGCAGTGCATGGTGATGGCAACGACAAGAGAAAATATGAAAAAAGATTGTAGCACATGCATTGACCACCTTTTTGTTAGAACGAAAAAAACCACACATGCTGTTGTTGTAGCAACGTCAATATCAGACCATCATACAATATTTGGTTGTATTGGCAGTGATAACAACGCACGCAATTTTCAAAAAAGCGCAAATAACAAAGAAAATGTAACCGCAAAAATTAATAACAACAAAGTTAACCAAATGTTAAGAAATACAGATTGGAATAATGTTTTGATTGAATCTAATGACACAAATGAACTATTCAATAAAATACTAAACATTTTTAATAATATATATGATAAATCCAAAATAGAAACAATAAACAAAAATAAAAAAAGAAATCAATACCCATGGTTAAATGCGGAAATATTAAAATACTGCGATATACGGGATAAACTATATAAAAAATGGAAATCGAATAAAAGTAACGTAGTGAATGAAAAGATATATAAGAACTTCAATAACAAACTTAATAAAAGAATAATACATGCCAAAAATATGTATAATTATAACAAATTTGTACAGAATAAAAATAATGTACGTGGCACATGGCAAATAATAAATGAAATAATTGGAAAACCCATAAATAACATTGATAATACCATAAAGAAAAGCTTCCAATGGGAAAACATAAAAGCTATTGCAAATTCTTTCGCCGAGAACTTTGACAAAAACGTCATGCAAATTGTACATACATGTAACATTAAAACAATTGTAAGTCCATCTACAAATGTAATAAACACAATGTATATAGAACATACAAATGAGATGGAAATATATAACATACTTAAATCCCTAAATGTTCGAAAAAGCGAAGGATCTGATGGGATACGGGCAATCGACTTAAAAATTAACGCATCTATTCTCACGCCAATAATAACAGCACTTGTTAACAGAAGTCTAAGCGAGACAGAGGTTCCCAACATTCTTAAGTGCTCAATAATAAGACCGATATATAAATCTGGAAAAAAGTCCGATTATAATAACTATAGACCGATTGCAATTTTATCAACAGTAGAAAAAATAATGGAAGAAATAGTTGTTAGACGATTAAAACATTTTCTTCAAAAGTATAATGTCATAAACAGCCAACAGTTCGGATTCCAAAAAGGCAAGAATATTAATCAATTACTTGGCTACTTTTCTAACCATATTTACCAAAACCTAAGTAATAATATAGGTAGTCTGGCACTATTCATAGACTTCAGTAAAGCCTTCGACACATTATCGCACGAGACTTTACTAGATAAACTGGAAAAAATGGCATTCGTGGACCTAGTCTAATGTGGTTTAAGAGCTACTTGAGCTTCAGAACATACAAGGTACGAATAGAAAATGAGCTCAGTGAAAGTCAGCAAACCTTTTTCGGCGTACCGCAAGGTTCTAAACTTGGACCTCTACTGTACATAATATACGCGAACGAACTAATGAGGGTAATAAAAAAGGGCACTGCTTTCGCATACGCAGATGATACGGCCATAGTAGTATCAAATAAATGCTTACGAACAGCCACGGAAATAATGCAGAGAGAGCTAGATATGGTTAATAAATGGTGCCATGATAATGGTTTAGTCATAAATTCTGGAAAAACCAAAATTATGTATTTCAGACCACAACATTTCAAACAAGAAAACGTCAATGTTATCTTTCACGACACAGAATGTCTCCACAATACCCATAATATCGGAAACCACGAAATTGAGAATAAATGTTCCAGCAAGATTGAAATTGTAGAGACCTACAAATACCTAGGTGTACACCTAGACTCGAATATGAAATGGAAAAAGCACCAGGAAGAGTTGCAGAAAAAAATTCGCAAATCTTCGTATTCTTTATATCATTTAAGTATGTGTTCACCATTCTATGTCCTAAAACAAGCCTACTTGGCGCTTGCAGAATCATATATACGGCATGGCATAACAGCATGGGGAAACGGAGCCAGTTGTAGGGCAATTCAAGCATCACAAGACAGAATCGTCAAATTATTATATAAAAACTACAAAAAATATAATGATCAACATATTGCAAGACATCAACGAACCAACCATATAGACAGACACTCACCCAGCACTACAAACACAATGTACAGAGATCTACAAATACTTAACATCAGAGGATTATACAAAACAACAATAATAAACGAATTTTCGACAAACACAAATCTTCTAGAGCCTATCAGCCATACACATAGTACCAGAATGAGACTAGAAGGAAGGTATAAGATACCGAAATATCGAAACAACTACGGGAAAGCATCGCTTTCAGTAGCATTACCTGAAGCTTTAAACCAGCTACCAACACCAATATTCAACACTAGAAATAAGAATGCCAAAAAGAAACACATTAAAAACTTTTTTGTAAATAACTAAAACTAATTTTACACAAATTATTTATTTATTTTTTCACAAATGAACTATACTAAAAAAAAAAGA